>NW_015505636.1:199582-230308 GCF_001515645.1 Sinocyclocheilus grahami
TACAGTGGGGCAAAAAAGTATTTATTCAGCCACCAATTGTGCAAGTTCTCCCACTTAAAAGGATGAGAGAGGCCTGTAATTTTCATCATAGGTATACCTCAGCTATGAGAGACAAAATGAGAAAAAAAGTCTAGAAAATCACATTGTAGGATTTTTAAAGAATTAATTGGTAAATTCCTTGGTAAAATAAGTATTTGGTCACCTATAAACAAGCAAGATTTCTGGCTCTCACAGACTTGTAACTTCTTCTTTAAGAGGCTCCTCTGTCCTCCACTCTTTACCTGTATTAATGGCATCTGTTTGAACTCGTTATCAGTATAAAAGACATCTGTCCACAACCTCAAACAGTCACACTCCAAACTCCACCATGGTCAAGACCAAAGAGCTGTCAAAGGACACCAGAAACAAAATTGTAGCCCTGCACCAGGCTGGGAAGACTGAATCTGCAATAGGTTAGCAGCTTGGTGTGAAGAAATCAACTGTGGGAGCAATTATTAGAAAATGGAAGACATACAAGATCACTGATAATCTCCCTCGATCTGGGGCTCCACGCACGATCTCACCCCGTGGGGTCAAAATTATCACAAGAACTGTGAGCAAAAATCCCAGAACCACACGGGGGGACCTAGTGAATGACCTGCAGAGAGCTGGGACCAAAGTAACAAAGGCTACCATCAGTAACACACTGCGCTGCCAGGGACTCAAATCCTGCAGTGCCAGATGTGTCCCCCTGCTTAAGCCAGTACATGTCCAGGCTTGTCTGAAGTTTGCTAGAGAGCATTTGGATGATCCAGAAGAGGATTGGGAGAATGTCATATGGTCAGATGAAACCAAAATAGAACTTTTTGGTAAAAACTCAACTTGTCGTGTTTGGAGGAGAAAGAATGCTGAGTTGCATCCAAAGAACACCATACCTACTGTGAAGCATGGGGGTGGAAACATCATGCTTTGGGGCTGTTTTTCTGCAAAGGGACCAGGACGACTGATCCGTGTAAACGAACGAATGAATGGGGCCATGTATCGTGAGATTTTGAGTGAAAACCTCCTTCCATCAGCAAGGGCATTGAAGATGAAACGTGGCTGGGTCTTTCAGCATGACAATGATCCCAAACACACCGCCCGGGCAACGAATGAGTGGCTTCGTAAGAAGCATTTCAAGGTCCTGGGGTGGCCTAGCCAGTCTCCAGATCTCACCCCATAGAAAATCTTTGGAGGGAGTTGAAAATGCGTGTTGCCCAGCGACAGCCCCAAAACATTACTGCTCTAGAGGAGATCTGCATGGAGGAATGGGCCAAAATACCAGCAACAGTGTGTGAAAACCTTGTGAAGACTTACAGAAAACGTTTGACCTCTGTCATTGCCAACAAAGGGTATATAACAAACTATTGAGATGAAATTTTGTTATTGACCAAATACTTATTTTCCACCATAATTTGCAAATAAATTCTTTAAAAATCCTACAATGTGATTTTCTGGATTTTTTTTTTCTCATTTTGTCTCTCATAGTTGAGGTATACCTATGATGAAAATTACAGGCCTCTCTCATCTTTTTAAGTGGGAGAACTTGCACAATTGGTGGCTGACTAAATACTTTTTTCCCCCACTGTATGCATGTCCAATAAATCATTATCATGCAAATATTTGTGGTCGGTAAGATGGCTCACTAAAACACAGCCATACAATCAAACTTCCTCACGACATAACATTTTGTGGAGTCTCACTCTACTCATTCGATTGGACAAACTCGTTCCTGTAGCAGTGGTTGGGAAACATCTGACTAAGATACTGAGCTCATTAACAGTGAACATTCAAACACGCAGAGTCCTAAAAGCCTGCGGTGGAATCTATTCTCCTGTCCATCAGCATTGGCACTGTTATTGAACCCAATGAACAATGACTGCAACACAATGCTCTCTCACCAGAGGACATCCTGATAAGCTGAACAAATGGACTCGGGCGAAACTCATAGTGCCAAGGCAAATATTTGCTGCGGCTGCAAACACGCATACACACATACTGCAGTTTTAAAACCCTCATATATGCAGTGGGCACACTGCCCAAGGCAGCCCCCCATATATGGAGGTGGAATGGGGGGTTTTCCCCTGAGCGGGACGGGCCGGTGGCTTTGGAACAGGTAATGCAGTGTGCTGACTGCACTGCGCCAAGGAGAGAAAGAAAGAGGATGGAGGGAGGGTGGAAGAAAATGAGTGGGAGGGACAGACGTAGAGGGTTATGTACCCCACTGAGGAAACTCGATGAGAGGAAAATTCAGCCACTGCATCATTTCCCCATGCAGCTCTAATCACACACTGTTCAGCCCAGCTAAGAGCCTGGAGTGATTTTCGCCTGTGGACATATTTTAATGTCCTTCCTTCCCTATCTCTCTCTCTCTCTCTCTCTCTCTCTCTGAGCTGATGAAACACTCAGGACAGATAAGGGCCAATTGGAAGTCTGGTGTGTGTATGCAGCAAATATATCACTCGGGCAATCAGTGCTCAACCGAACTGCAGCTCTGTTCTGCTCTCCTCAGCGTGAGCGGGGCGGCAGCACATGCCCTCACACGCTCACGACAAACTCTGCACTCGGATCTGATGTAGCAGAATATATTTATCTAAAGAAAACTGTTCTTAGAGTTTGAGACACTAGTTTCCATGCACTTTCTTGTTCTTAGACAGGTAAAGTCTGTCTGACTGACAAACTCAACCCATCCCTCGTTATGTTTTATCTGAAGTGTCAGTGCTGGTCTGTGTTGAAAACATTGAAGAAACCATTGGAAATGCGCATAGACTTTGTAATCAGAATTTCTGTCCATCCAAAAGTAATAACGCCACTGAAAAAGTGCTTAAACCAGCCTAAACTTGTGGTTTTATAGGCTCAGGTAATGCTCACGATCCCAGCAAGGGTAATAAGGTCTTGTCTAGCGAAACGATTTTACATTTTCTAAAAAAAAAAAATTATATACTTTTTGATCACAAATGCTTGCCTTGCACTAGCTCTGCGATGTGAGAAATTACAGATTGTTTCACTAGATAAGGCCGTTATTCCTTGAATGGGATCACGTAGAGCCCTTTGAAGCTGCATTGAAAATGCAATTTGAACCTTCAACCTGTTGGTCCCCGTTGAAGTCCACTATACGGAGAAAAAACTTGGAAGGTTTGAGTTATTTACACTGTTAAAGAGTTGGATTCTCATGCTAAACATGGCCAAAGTTTCAAAAAAAACATTATGAATGTAGAACAGAGTATTTCTGTGTCAAATATACTCCTTCCGTTTTGTACAAGTTTTTTTTTTCGAGCTTGGCTCTCCGTGACGTAATGAAGGGTGGAACTCCTTATATGGGCATTTCTCCTGGAAAAGCGCGCCCATGCACACACATCGCCCAGAGCGAGAGCAAGAGCGTGCCAATCAACACGCTTCATTCGGCTGCACTGAACGGGACTTGATCGAGAAGAATGTCTCCAAAGAAGTGTGTTTTTGGCTGTAAGGGAAAAATAACCTTGTTCAGCTTACCAAAGAACCCAGCGTGACGTGAACAGTGGATGTAGTTTGTTGGTCCCCGTTGAAGTCCACTATACGGAGAAAAAACCTGGAAGGTTTGAGTTATTTACACTGTTAAAGAGTTGGATTCTCATGCTAAACATGGCCAAAGTTTCAAAAAAAACATTATGAATGTAGAACAGAGTATTTCTGTGTCAAATATACTCCTTCCGTTTTGTACAAGTTTTTTTTTTCGAGCTTGGCTCTCCGTGACGTAATGAAGGGTGGAACTCCTTATATGGGCATTTCTCCTGGAAAAGCGCGCCCATGCACACACATCGCCCAGAGCGAGAGCAAGAGCGTGCCAATCAACACGCTTCATTCGGCTGCACTGAACGGGACTTGATCGAGAAGAATGTCTCCAAAGAAGTGTGTTTTTGGCTGTAAGGGAAAAATAACCTTGTTCAGCTTACCAAAGAACCCAGCGTGACGTGAACAGTGGATGTAGTTTGTTTTTCCGGGGCTGCAACGGAATTTTGCAAGTGTGTTTGTTGACAAATGCTTTATAAACAAGGCCCAGTTCGATGCTGGATTTGCACATCGTTTGATACTGGAAGACGGAGCTGTCCCAGCTATAAAAGATCCTGGTCATGATTCAGAACTGCAGACGGTAAGTGAAACGGCATCAAATGTCTGTTTTGTTGGCAATCAGGCAAGTGCTCGTCACTCTTTAGCTCCGCCCACGGCGCGCCTCCAGGAGCTCGGCTGTTTTCGGAGAGAATCGGAAAGCTGTATTTTTCTCTATAGGTTCAACATGAGTTTGGGTGAAACTGTGTGTGTTATGTACCCTTTCATTTCAATTCAACTGAAGAAAGAAAGACATGAACATCTTGAATTACATGGGGGTGAGTAAATGATCAGGAAAATTTTATTCTGAAGTGAACTACTTTTAATTTAATTAAATGTAATTTTTTATTAAATTCAATTAATTTTATTTTATTCTAACTTTAAAGTATGTGAACCGGAAGTTGCTGTCGAGTTTATTTCAGTGCAGTGACGTATTTCCAGCTGAAACGGAATATTGAATAGAGGGTGTGGTTTTAATTTTTGCGCTCCTCCTCTCTGTCTCTCACTCATAGCAACTTAACGGTTGGAAGGGGTGTGTTCAAGGAAATTCCTGCCCAAGCCGTCAAACTGACATCATCAGAGAAGGAATGCCATTCCAGAGCAGAAGTAAATATTCAGATTTTGATTAAAGATTACCAAGACAAACAATTTTTTTCAACGGATTAATTGTTCATATCAAGACTAGCAATGTGCTCAAATAAAGTAAATAAAGTCAATTTTGATTTCATGCGGACTTTAAGGCCGAAAGTCGACTGTTGGGCCGTCGTTTAGACTATTTCAGTCTAAATTCCATACTGCTGGACCGCCATCAGTGGCTTTTTTCAGCAGATTAAACATGTTGGCAGTGAAGCCCATTGGTGCAAGAGATCACGCTGATTGGCTGTTCTCAGCAAACCGGTGCCTAAGAAGACAAACTGAAGTGACAAAATCTTGCTTTAAGCAAATTCTGCTTTATGTAAGGTTTGTACATCCGCAGCCCTAGCTCTTCCAGTTTCCCATTTTAAATGATGAAGCCTACTACTAAATACCTGCAGGTATGGAGGATTATTTCCTGTCACGCAGGTGCAAAACATTCATACTACTAGGCTGTTGGCTGTAGTCTTTGTGGTGTGTTCAAGCACAACTTTTCGGCTGAGGCGAAACCAATATCGGCTTTTGTTGTCACTAGGGGTGCTCAGATTGATCGGCTACCGATCACTATCGGCCGATAATCACGTTGGGATGATTGATCGGCGGTCTCCAAAAAGGCCGATCTAAAGGGGTTTGGCATGACATGCATCGGCACTGTCTCAATCTCTGTCCGGCGCGGGTGAAATAATTATAATGCTGAAGGTGAGTGTCACATCATCAGTAAAGTTTATGAATTGCATTACTTTTTAATTCTTGCCAGTGTTTAACCATTCAGCGCTCGTGCGCTCTCCTGTAGACCGTGTGCTCATGCACACTCGCAGCTCAGTTCACATTACTCCGTTTGTAGTGAGCACGTGGTGTGTATTTTTCCCGCGCTCATGTTAACAGATTAATAAAGCACGAATACTGCACACGGCTGATGTCCAGCAGTGCGTCTGTAGCAGTGCAGAGATCGTTTCTGCACCGAGTCTATTTTTAAATGTTTTGCCACTTGCTTGAGCAGTTTAATATATAAATCTAAAGTAAATGCAAAAGTAAAAAGCATGTGTTGCTTATATTTATTGTGTTTAAACATGTCTGTGAAAGATTGTATTACTGTACTGTGTAAAAAAAGAATTGCAATGCTGAAAAAGCATTTTCAGTGACAATGTTTGGATTTGAAATAAAAATATTGGATAAATGTTGTGTTTGTGGTAAACAGCCACGGATCAGTAGTGGACTCCTGTGTGAAAGCACAGTCCGTGCTGCTTCCCCTCTCACAAGAGTCACCTAAGAAGGGAATTCCTTACATTTTAAAAAATGAAATTCAGACCCCGAATAAATGTCTAAAAATCCTGATTGGAGTATCACTATAAATAGTTACAAATGATAAAAATAAGGCTTTAAAAAGATCGGTATCGGTGATCGGTATCGGCACATACTGCTTTCAGTGATCGCGATCAGTGATCGGCCTTAAAAACCATGATCGAAGCACCCCTAGTTGTCACTAATTCTTTGATGATGGTTTGGTTTATCTGGGCTTTTATCGTCCTGGCCAAGCTGGTTTTCAGCTTGTATAGCTAGCTAAAGTGTGCCCAAAACCCCTCTAAAATCAGCCAACAGACCAACCTAACCAAGAGTGGAGACAAGTAAACCAGGCACTTTTCTCAGCAGGGACATATTGAATATTTTACAAAAATAAATCAAAAACAAAGTGTCTCATGCTCTAGTTAACCTGATACTTGCCTCAAACAAAACTCCTGAGTTTCTTTGAAAGACATGATGCAACTGAACTGAAAAATCTTCACAAATCCAGTGATTAGTTTACTCCCAGCCCAGCTTAACAAGCAAAATTACCCCAGTCAACCAGCTTCACTACAAAGTCTGTTGGCATGTCCGAAATCACGTCTAAGTGGGTACTACATTTGAATATTGAACTTACTTGGAAACCATTGAAAAAGTTAGGATGTACTATATCCGCCATGTTGATATGGTCATACTCTTTTAGTGTACCATTTTTTGTATACTAAATACTGTAGAGAAGTATTTGATTTGGGACACAATGGATGTTTTTTTATGGCCAAAAAGCTAGCTAACTAAAACTGACACATATAAACCACTCTGACCTTCCCAATAAGGACATTCATATAGCTAAACTTCCCCAGGTTCAGCCACAAACCGCCTTGAGCCTTTATACTGTATTATATTACAGAGCGTGTAGAACT
The DNA here is from genome assembly GCF_001515645.1 of Sinocyclocheilus grahami. NCBI lineage: Eukaryota > Metazoa > Chordata > Actinopteri > Cypriniformes > Cyprinidae > Sinocyclocheilus > Sinocyclocheilus grahami. The sequence goes on from NW_015505636.1 coordinate 206,521, forward strand.
GGGAATCACATTTGAGGGTTGAGTGGTCCATGTGTGTAATAGCAGTGTGGCAGTGATGTAAAGTCCTTCTCAGCTCAAACAAGGACATGGAACCCAACCGGTCTGGCTATACTCAAAACATGCAAGTCCAGTCATATGCATATATATACATATACATACACACACAAACCACCAGAGATTGTGTTGTCAACTGTGAGCCCTGAGGCGTAGCCTGTGAAATAAAACATTAACCTCCACTCAAAGACACAAGACACAGTCCTCAGCAGTGACACATATCATCTGCACTGCTCAAAACTCACAAGGGCAATGAGTACACACATGCACACACACCCTCACAGAAGCAGCAATCTTGTGACGCACATAAATATATTAATATTAAACACTCCCCAGGCTCAGTTTTCAAATTGCAGAGGGATTGAATCTCATGCTGATTATGAGTTTGTAATTGGGTTTAACTCAATCGCTGGCTCTCACTACATAAAACGGCACAAACATAGAGGTGTCACTGGAGCTTCTATAATAGGAAACATCATCGTAATAGAGGTGGCGGCTTGTGTGAGTGACTGTGACTTTGCATTTATTTTGTTTGTGTGAATGTGTGTGTGTGTATTTGTTGCCTCCAGCACTGCAGTTCCCGATAGTCGGTAGAGGTCACCAACCTCAAGGCACTATCACACCTCGTGAAGTGGCAGTAATGTGGGCCCTTGCCACCCAATGTCACACTTTTGGCCTCTGTGACATGCAGCATCTCTGTTGACAAACATTGTAGGCTTAAAAATATGGTCAGTCCATTCAAATTATTTAGCTAGCACAGGAACACTGCATTCAACTATATAAACCACAGTGAGTTTGTCTGTCGATTCATATTCTCTTTTTAGGCCCCTAAATGTGCACTAAATGAGTTTTAAATTCATAATACGGCCATCACTTTGTTTTTAAATAATAATAATTCATTGATTAAATAATATTGTCTTAATTTATAACTGTTACTGGGTAATGCACAAATCATTTCACATAATATTTTACTGTTAAATCAAACAAGAAATTAATAAATAAATATATTATAGATTTTTTTTTAGAAAATGGTTAGAAAGTGTTAACTGCAATATAAACAACAACATTATGATTTAAAATATGTACAAAAATCATTTGGAGAGTAAATCCTATAGCAACTGAAATGAGATTTAAGTTTATGTTATTCAGCAAGGACACATTAAATTTATTAAATGTGAGAGAAAATACATTTTTTTAAGTTACAAATGATTTAAAATAAATTCTGTTCTTTTGAGTCTCTTTTTAGGCCCCTAAATGTGCACTAAATGAGTTTTAAATTCATAATACGGCCATCACTTTGTTTTTAAATAATAATAATTCATTGATTAAATAATATTGTCTTAATTTATTACTGTTACTGGGTAATGCACAAATCATTTCACATAATATTTTACTGTTAAATCAAACAAGAAATTAATAAATAAATATATTATAGATTTTTTTTTAGAAAATGGTTAGAAAGTGTTAACTGCAATATAAACAACAACATTATGATTTAAAATATGTACAAAAATCATTTGGAGAGTAAATCCTATAGCAACTGAAATGAGATTTAAGTTTATGTTATTCAGCAAGGACACATTAAATTTATTAAATGTGAGAGAAAATACATTTTTTTAAGTTACAAATGATTTAAAATAAATTCTGTTCTTTTGAACTTCCTATTCATCAAATAATGTATCAGTTTCCAAAGAAACATTAAGCAGCACAACTATTTCAACATTGCTAATAATAAGAAATTTTCTTGAGCATCAAATCAGCATATTAGAATGATTTCTGAAGGATTATGTGTCCTAGCTTTGCCATCACGTGAATAAGTGACATTTTAACATATATTCAAATAGAAACATAGAAAAAAAGTATATTTACATCAAATAGATACAGAGACTGCTTTCAAAAACATAAAAAACTAACCAACCCCAAACCTTTGAACAGTAGTATATATCAAAATGTCACTCAGAAAAAGATAAAATACCAATAATTAATACAACTGAAGTAGTTGTTAGGTTGAAAACGCAATGAAATCAAAGAAGGCAATCAGTAAATAATATTGGCCAAGTGTTACTTATGCATACTTCTGCAAACAATCAATGATTTTTTTTCATCTTCGTACCCCTCAGCTAATTTTCATCTCAGTAAACGAACATGTATTCCCCACAGTGAGAACGCTTTCAAATAAACACATTTGAAGAATTCAGCGGTATCCAGAAAGGAATGGTGTGGCGAGGGCATATTTCAGCACTCATTAGTAGCGTTAGATCATTAAATTTCAATAACATGGCTGGCAAGCAGGCGGCTGGCGGGCGGCACGCGTGAGGAACTCTCAGAACCGATGGGCCGAAACTAACGTTTCTCCATTAGAAATGAGAAAGGTGACGTAATGCATGCCAGTCAAGGCTATAGCGGGGGACAGCCAGAGCCACATGAGATCACATGCACCGGTGTGCAGAGGGTTTGGCAGGAAAAGAGCTCAGGGAAAGACCTGAGCGACAGGAATCCACCTCAGAGTCAGGCATTGAGCTTTACCACAGAGCAAAGCTTCATCACAAGGCCTGAACAGAAGCATGCCATCATGTTTGTAAGAGGAAAGACCAATGCCGTGCTGAAAAATTATGCAGTCAACTCAACAACATTTGTCATTTCAGGTACTGCGAGACAAATTCTTTTGAGAACCACAGTCATTCCTTTTTCCTTTTCGAAACATAATGGAGGCTTAAAGCTTGTTTGTTTGGACATGATTAAAATTAAAGGTCTCTTTCTGTTTTGTTCTGAATACATTACCTGATATATAATTTGCTTTTAGTCCCGAATGGTTTAACAGTGAATAGGAATGGAGCTAAATTTAACAACAGGTTTAATACAGTGAGAAAACAAGAGCGAGAGAGAAACTGCGAGAGTGTGAGTGACGAAAGAATGGAAGAGCAGGAGAAGGACAGGAATGACAGTTCCTGGTGAACACTCATAAATCCTGGCAAATATGTGAAAGCATTCCCATGATACGGCTTTGTGTCACCACAGCAGTGTGCTTTCTGATGCCTCAGCACTTCACACACACTTAATTTAGAGAGAGAGAGAGAGAACATTTCAATCACTGTGATGGATTTCACACAAGCTTATTTGTGTTTCACATCAACAAAGTAGCCCAGAGAAAACTGGACAAGAACACACAGCAATGAGATTATATATATCCATCCATTCATCCATGCGTCTATCCACCTATCTATCTATCTATCTAATTAAACAGGTCACTGAGATACTTCTTCTGGTTGGTCATCTTTAAAACTGCAAAACAAACCCAGACAAGGTCATCAGGACTCCTATCTCTCTTTTTATCATCTACCTACTTAAATACCTACTTTCTTATTTATCCATCCATCCATTAACCAGACCCAAAGACATAAACATTAAAGACTCAGGACCATACAGTTCCTCAATCCTCATAGAGGAAGCAGCATGAATTAATCTAAATTTGACTCAATTCCACAGAGCCAACAGGCCACCAATGCAGAATCTCACGACTAAAGATGACCAACTCCAAGGAAACCAACACCAAGAGGCACAGACTGCCTTTATGGCGTCACATGGGCGTGAAAATGGGCAATCAGAGCACAGAGTAGCCAAGGTAACAGGTAGCTGTGGAAACAGCGGAAGGTGCAGGACCTATTCATCAGCAGAAGAACCAAGCGTTCAGTTCAGAGAGAGCAAGACGCCTGGACATAAAATAAAGAGGTAAATCACCCAACACCAGAACAAGATTAGACCAGACACAAAGTAGAGAAAGAAAAAGACCTCTCAGTCTATCAGGCTATTTGTACCTCTCCTTTTCTCTCAGGTGAAAACAGCCAACAAGAAGCGTTGGTATTTTTGGAAACAAATGGCCAAGTACAAATCTGACGGCAAAGATTTCTTTTAACACAAAACAAGGAGCCTCTTAAAGAAATATGTCAGTTTTGTTACTTCTTACTGGTATGTGACACCTTTAAATAGCACAGCTACTTTTAGCCTGAGGGCGACTAGAGAACAGAATATTGTTTGAGTGAGAGCCCTTTGCTTGTTATTTAAAAAGAGACCGAGTTGCTTTTCCTAGCATATATCTCCCTCTCCTCCCTCTCCCATCTCTATCAGCCTCCAGGCAGGAAATTAAAAAGACTTCCTCGAAAAAGAGCAACAGAGAGATTTTGATGTTGAAAATCTAATTTTCATTCTGTTCCTGTGCTCCAGTAAGGTCAGCGAGGACGTCAATTAGTCTAAGCAGCCTCTACCCTCACCTTGCTGGATCATTAGAAGAGCAGCCTGGGCACACTAGGAGATTCCTTTAGCCTCAAGCTACTTTTCTGAGAAGGTAGCACCTCTTGAACTGGCATGCACAACTGGGCCATTTTTAGAAAGCACCTGGTAACACTCACCTTCAGAGCGCAGAAGATGCACGAGTCCTCCATGCACTTGTGGGTGTTCAGTTGCCGGAAGCTTCGGCGGAAGATGTCGAGATGCCAAAGGACCTGTGGTCAAGAGAGCAGAGGGGTAAAGTCAACTGGTGAACGCAGGTGAAATTCAACTGTTAAGTGCCCATTAACAGAAAAATCTCATAAACAGCCCAAATTTTCCAGAGAAACCACTGCCATTCCTGTTGAAAATACCAGCATGTTGTGTTTTGGATGATGTTACCCATGTTGAGATGCAAACTTTTTAACTAGCTTCACCAGTAAGACGTCATTGGCTTTCTAGCTTCACCCGAAAGAACATGGTGACTGACCACTATTTTTTGGTGGTGAACCTCATGGTGGTCCACCTGCTAGACCATCACCAAAGCTGAATGGACAAATACTACCCAGCAGAACTAGCAAAAAAAAAAAATATTACAAAACTGCAAGTGCAATACTGAAGAGTCATGCAACGGCAACACAAAAATGACAGGTTTTACACGTTTCCATTGTTCAGAACTAACAAGAAGGTCCCATTCCATCCCAAACTCCATTAGTCTGGCTTTTCAGGACACCCATGCAAACAAAACAACACTGAACACACCACATAGACAAAGTCTCCACTTTTTGGGGGGAAATTATTTTCTTAGTTGACTCTGCACAGGAAGCTGGGAAGCTTAAGTAATTTAACATCGAAAAGATGACAAACTTCGCCTCTCACTCACCCCCAGGGCAGGTTTTCACATTACACAAAACAGCCCAGAGGCTTCCTGGCCCCGTTCCGCAGCGCTCGGCCAATATCTGCACAATCTTCCAATCCTCTAAATAAATACGAGCCAGTCCTGGCTGCCGCTCTCACTCTGATCATCTGCCAGCTGTCCACTCTGCTTAATCCTTTCGGCAGACCAGCCGTCCCGGCTCCGGCAGAGTTTCAGACCGCCGGCTCCCGGTAGAACGAGAGGTAACGGGGAAGACGGAGAGGAGGAAGGATGGAGCGGAAGACAGCAAGAAACTGAGATGTGAGGACACAAACTGTTTGGAAGAGAGAGGTGCGATCGCACATGAGGAAGAGAGATGGAGAGAAGGAAAGGGAGGGGGGAAGATAGAGCGAGAGAGAGAGATATGGAGAAGTGCGTAAGAATAAGAGCGTGTGTGGAGCGCAGAGGGGGAGATTGCTGCAGAGATATGAAGCTATGAATTACCGAGACCGAACATGCAGTACACGCTGCGGATCAGAGTTGTTTGGAGTTCACTTGCCCCGGGCATGACTCGCACTCATCATATAGAGCGAGATGTAGAGAAACTGCAGAACTAAAGTGGAACAAACAGCGAGACTGCACCTTTGCCCGCAAGCAAGCATCTGGACCCGAACACACAGACACACCTCACCGATGATCAAAGCTTTATCCGTTCCTAATGCTTCCACCATTGCCAACTGGGCCCGAAAACAAACCCATAACATCATCATCATCATCCAAAACCAGGCTTATACACACACGCAGACCACACACATAACAGATCAGCATTGTTCTTCAGCAAAGCAACAAAAAAAGACAACAGTGCAGAAAAGCTGCAAAATCTCACTGTGTGGAAATCAGTTCTATCTGCTAACAATGCAGGAATGCCACACTCAGCTTGGGAAGCTGTGCTTTGTGATTTTCTGTAGGGTTTGTGATCATATATCAGTTTCTCCATACATTACTGCAACTGATATACACTGACACAGTACGGTAAATCCTCAAGCATCTTTAATCATTGTCAAAGCACATATGGTCCTAGTTAGAGTATCAAACATAACATTTAATAGGAATTCTATAATATCTCACAGATGCAGTGTTCACCTACTATATCATGAATTCTGAGCATTCTAATGTCCTATTTGACATATTCCTTTTTGCATATTTGGACGCAGGGTGTGTAATGACAGAAATCTATAGCAACCTGCTGTGATTTCTCACGCAGCAACACATTTGCTGCCCCCTGTGCTGCAGCGAGCCATCGCATAAACCTGTGTGTGTGGCTCTAACCTGCAGCTACTCTCCTCTGAAAAAAGGCAGAGACAAACAAACGGAAATAATCACAAACAAATCGCTAAGTGCAGGATTCCCCTGAGATTAGCGGAAAATAAATAGATGTGTTTCATAACTAATACACAAAGCATCTGCATTAGGTCCGAGGAACAAAGAACACTAAAGCCCCTTTGATTGGGCTAAATATGTGGAAGGGGATTATATAATGCTTTTTTTCTTCTTTATCTCCCTCTCCTTCTAACATTTCCAATCTTTTCAAGCACCCACTTTATGTCTCTTAGCGTTATGAAATGGTCCTTCGGGTCTTTACCTAGAGTCAGCTCATAGACAGATTATGCCCTCAAAATGGACTACATAAAACATTACACCCCAATCCTTAACAAGCTTCAAATGGCTTTCTCATTTCCACTCAAACACTAACACACAGGGTCACACACATATATAAACATTTTTAAACATACACACACAAACAAAGCAAAGCTCTGGAGTCTCAGCTCTCTTCTCTGTTCCCAAAAGCCCTGTGGCAGCACTATGTGATTGTCAGTTCAGTCTCAGGGCAGATTTGCTGCTAGTCTCTGCAGCTCTTAAGCCTGGCCTGGTTTCCTCTCAGTACATCCTCAAAGAGATCTGCACTCATATGTTCCGACCTGCCTGCCCTTGCTTCAACTTCAATTTCAACTCTCTCACTTTGTATCTTGAAAATAAATAGCCAAACAAAATGTTACATGCTGTAGTAGACAAGTCACCCTATTGTTATCGTATAAAAAACAACAAAATTAATTCCAGCAACTCTCAAAGTAACAAAACATTCCTAAAACATGGGCGCTAAAACATTATAAATTAATAACCAATCAATCAATCTGTGGTTAGTCTAACTGTATGTGCATAGCATAATGCTCTTGAAAACTGATCTGAGTTTCATATTTTGTCTAATATATTGACATAAAAGCAAACGCACAGTGGCATGATATTCAAACTGTTCAGTAGGGACTATAGTATGGCTTTGATACAATATAACTTCCTGTCAAGAGTCTTTGAAACAATATGTATTCTCAAAAGTGCTGTACAAATGACCTAACTTGACTAAAAATAGAGAGAATAAAAGGTAAATTAGCTATCTTTTTAAAATAAATAAAAATTTGACTTTACAGCATGAATTTGATACAAAATAACTTCCCGTAAAGCTGCTTTGAAACAATTTATGCCTTCTGAAAAGCACTATACAAATCACTTGACTAAAATATAGGGAATATAATGCAAATTAGCAATCTTTTTTAAGCAAATAAATGCTAATTAAATTCAATTATTTAATTATCTTTGGAATAGACTGAGTGAGAAAGTTTCCTTCAAACTGACTTCAAATTTATCAAGCAGTGGTAAAACTTACAACTTGTCGGTTGGTGTCTGCTCTAGTTCGAGTCTGGCTTGCAACATGTCCTGATCTTATTCTCTGTTCTGATCCTATTTTTGGCAGGGGTGCGAGGTGAAGATGAGGATGATAAAGATCAAGAGGTCAAATTCAAGGGCACTAAATCACTAGGATACACGCAGGAAAGGCTGGAAAAGGCACATAAGTGATGATGTAAATTGTGTGCCTAGCGCAGGAAGATGAGACTAGGCTTAAACAGATTAAGCACAGACCCTGTTTCTTTCCAATCCACTATTAAATGGGCCTGAACCGAGCTCATACTCACAGCCTCTAAGAAAGACCAAAGGGCTCTCAAACAGCACCGTATGGAAACGCTCGGCCTTTAGCAACACACTTCAAAGGAGTGAGGCTGAATTTAAAGGCTCCAGCTGAAAAGAGGAGCTTAGCAGAGCTGAAGGAGTGAGAGGAGAGATGCTGGAGGATGACAGATTGCATTCTGGTGCTGGCGTATGCGCTTTTCTCTCCCCTTCCTTATTTTATTTAGAAGTGATGAATCGGCTACCAGCTGAACAATGAGCTGAGTGGATATGGGTGAGGACCGGCAGTCCGTACCGCAGTTGCAGAGAGGGCATATGAGAGAATGTTAGAAAAAGAAAAAAAAGAACGGTAGGGCAGGGTGATATACATCAAATATCACATTTTTTATGAGACATTTTAATAACGTCTTTGATTTAAATGTCAGTGGAAAAAAACAATATTAGGGTAAGTTTGATTCATTTGCGTAAATCAGTTCAAACTGTCTGTTTCAATGAATCAATTCAAAACTGATTTAGTACAATGTAGTGAAGTACAATGTAAAAATAATTTTTCAACGATTATTGGAGAATAAATCTTTTAGAATAAAATCATTTTTAATTTTTCTACTTAAATATTTCACATTTAATTCAATGAGATTCTTTATACTGAACTTTATACAGAACAATATTAATGTAAATGGTATAGATTTTCTCTAATTACTCACCATTGAACTGTCATAAAAATTCATATAAAATGTTATTTTAAAAAATGTTAATTCTGGATCTGATTGGTGCATATTTTTAAAGAACTGAAATATTTACTGAAAAACTGTGTAGAAACAATGACTAATTTAAAAGTTTTACTGATTTCATTAAATATTTTCCATGTAATTTGTAACAAATGATGGTGAAAAAGCATTTCAAAGTAAATGCATAAATATCAAGATACTGAATAAAAAAGAAAAAGAATAAAAAGTGTTATTTATGCCTCAACTTACTGCAGAGTCAAACACAGTTACTGTAAGTATGCAGCTTTCTGCAGTGTGGGCCCCAGCTTTACATGGTGAAAATATGGCCAGAATCTCACGCAAAACAGAGACAACTTTAAGCACAGTGATAAATTACACTCTCGCTCAGCAGCCCTGCGGAGAGGGCTCTGATGCTATGAAGTTTGAGTAGGCGAGTGGCTGCATCGAGCAGTGTGTGTGTGTGTGTGTTTATGCGTGTGAATCCCATGTGGGCAGGCTGGGATGACTCAGAGTGACAGATGCACACGCACCACCGTACCCCTACCCCTCCCATCCAACACCAGTGACCAATCGATCATCCCGACTCCTGAGAGGAAGGTGAGTTTGCGGCACGATGCAGAAAAAGAAAAACGTCAAAGGTGAATTTAAACATACATACAAACTTAAATTCCATGACGCCAGTGACACGGATAAATGATGTATGTTTCCTGCACTGCTGCATCTTTAACACCACAACAAAATAAGTCATATTTTACTTGAGATTACTTGAGAGTTTGCTGTGTGTATTGAATGTGATTCAATAAAAAGACAATACCGTCTTTCTGTTGCGTTATCCCCATTGACTGCCAGCAACAACTTGCAACGTAACCACTGTCCAATTCAAAAGCAATTAAGCAACTTGTATGAGAGGCCATTCACACAGAATGCATTTTAGCATTTAAAAATGTGAGATTCTTGGCAGAAGAATGAAAAACTAAATTTGAGTGCTGCATTTTTAGAATACGGTGTTGTAACAGTCGAATACGAATAGAAAATCAATAAAAATGCAGGAATGTAAAATGCTTTCTGTGTGAATGTCCACTAATCTGGTTCTAAATCAAAACAATACATTCCAACCAATGTAGCCCAATTCCTGAACAGTAGTTCAGAAAGATTTGTTTAAATTAGCCAAATACTTTACTGAACTGAATCACAGACTGCTTATTAAATTAATATCTGTCACACTGAAATTCAAGTGTCATTATTTTCAGCAGTCTCTAAACTTTGTCAGTATTTTTACTGATTGATTGTCCACATAAAAAGACTTTTCAGCAGAATCGATACGCCAAGTGGTGACGAGTGAGTTTTTGAGTCAGTGAATCATTCACTCAAACAATTCATTCAAAGCACTTATTTATTTTAGAATGAACCAAATCATTTTAAGAAGTGAATCATAGACAAAAACTGAATCAATTCATCCAAAAGTGTTGATTCTCTCACGACTGCTCTGTGGCTGAACGTTGATTCAGTTTTGTCATGAACTTGGAATACTGTCTAAAAGGCAATACTTAAAGGGGTCCTATTATGCTTTTTCACTTTTTCAACTTTAGTTAGTCTGTAATGTTGCTGTTTGAGCATAAAAAAGGTCTGCAAAGTTACAACGCTCAAAGTCCACTTCAAAAGGAGATATTTTATTTAACAGAAATCACTTTCAAAAACTACAACAAACGACTTGTTTGGACTACAATGCATATTTTCCAGGATTTGTGATATCACAAATACCAACGAATGGGATGAGATCTGGTTGAGCTGCACTAGAGAAGGCAACGAGTGTTATCACTATGTCGGAGATATGCTAGCTTTCCCAAGGCAAACAAACTTAGTGTTTACAATCATCTGGGTTTAAATCGCGCTCAAATTGATTTGATTTTGACGCAATATTTACACTGAAGCTTGCAGGTGGCTATGGTAAGGGGCATGACATTTCCCGACCAGGCGCCGAGTGCTGCCAATCACAACACACACTGGCCCAGCTAACCAATCACAGCACATTTCGTATTTCAGAAGGCGGGCCTTCATTTGACACAGGAACTATTCGAGCCGTTCATGCCAGACTGAGGAGAGAGGTGTTAAAAAAAATGTGTTTTTCGAACAACCTAGTATGAGAGCCTGTTTGTAAGACTTTGTAAAAGAGCATAATAGGACCCCTTTAATATTAACTTCCCACTGCAGAAAAATAAATAAATAAATAAATATGACAAATAAAATAAAATAAAATAACAATGCAAACATACATACATACATAGATAAATAAATGAATTAATTGTTTAATTAATTTGGCTATTTTATGTCATACATTATATCTAATGGAATGGGACAATTAGGCAAGCACAGCCTGTCAGTAATCATTAAAAGCTGTGGAGTGGACAGCTTCCAGAAGACAATTTGCAAACGTTTGAAAGAGCCACTGAAAAATGAACAAAGCTGTAAGAAATTGGCCAACACAAGGACGAAACTGAGAAAGAGGGTCTTTTTATGTCCTTCGGCTCTGAAGGGTCTCCAAGCATCTGCTACCTGATCAAGCCTGCTGGCCACATTCTCTTTTCTCTGATACTCTCACTCTCCTCAGCCCTCGGGGCAGTAATTAATATGATATATAATAATATATAATAAATTGTGTGTGTGATTAATTCTGTGGGAGTTGTAAAAGATGTGGTCCTAATGAACTCTTCTTTTCTCTTTGTACAGTCATATCGAGTTCTCTCGCCCTCTCTCCCATTGTTTCATCCTCACGCCTGAACTATACTAATGCCTCACACCACTATATGGAAACAAGCCAAGGCAAAATTTAAAGGCTTGTTAAGGGTTCTTTCAGAGAAGACAGAACTCCTACAGCTATAATATTGGGTGGGAGTTTCAATATTTATAAAGGTGGTACATTCCATTCTGCCCACAGTCATGAACACAATGAGAAAGTTTTACACAGCTCTCACTCAGAAAGAACAAATATTGAAAGAGACAGAATAATCACTATATTAATATATAACACAATATACTGAAGACACAACTAAATTTATTCTAACAGGTTTATATTTGAAGATTGTTTTAAGTTCACTTAAATTAAGTTATAATACTTATGTTCTATAACTATTCAGGCCTAAAAAAAATCTAAAATTATGCCTTTTTTTAAGTTTACTGTAATGTCTAATGGCTATAAATTTCTCATTTTATCATCAGAAAAAATCCAAATAGATTATTTAAGAGGCATCAGTATCAGTATTGTTGGTGACATTTACATTCATTCATAGTACCTAGTAAAAATACGACATTTCACAAATATTTAAAATACACCATAGTTATGTTGTTTCTACATTAATGCAGATGCAGTGTGAAAATATAGTTATGATCTCAAATTTTAATGTTAGGTGCAGTGAATCTCAATTAATTACAGAAATGTGCAATTAATACGTTTTTATATCGATTGACTAATATAAAACTACATGAAATTCATGTTTATTACATAAAATTTTACAAATGTAAAGGCATATGACTAATGATTATATTATCAGGGAAATTAAAATAATTAAGATAGATAAAACAAAACAAAATAGTCTATCAAAATCACAGATTATACAACATACAACACTGGACTGCAAAAAAAAAAAAACAGGCCAGATTATAACCAATGTTTCTCATATGAGCACCAATGTCCAAACATAATACATTATTGAAGCATGTGCGGTAACAGCTAGACCGTTTTCATATGGCCATAAAAATTTTCTGTTCCCCAAAAGAGTGCATAAATGTTTGACTAAACCTGACTTCCTGAAGTTAAATAAATAATTTTTATATTATGAGACCAGTAGAGTGTTCCAGGAGGTTACAAGATGGTGACAACTAGCACACACGTCCAGTCCTCCAGAGAGAAGTGTCCATCTACCACCAGCAGAACAACACAGGCCATCAGGCACACGAGGGTAAGGGGCGACTGGCAGGGAACGTGGTCTTATAATCTGGGTCACTGCACCTCTGCAGATGTGTGACAGGTGTGAGAGGAGAAGAGACAGGTTGCAGCCCCCTCTATAGGTTTATGGGGAAGAAAGACTGTCAGGACGGCTTCCCAAGACCAGATCTCCAGTCAAGCAGACCAGACGGCACTGAGGGAAAGACTCGAATGATGGTCAGTTGAATGAAGGATGTCATGGGAATGTTCCACAAAAGAGCTTCTACAGGGTTTGAATGTTTGCGTGCATGTCCAAAAATAGTGAACAATTGCAGAAACAAGAGTTACAGCACATTAAAAGAATAGTTCGTTCAAAAATGAAAATTTACTCTCATTCAGGCCATCCAAGATGTAAAAGAGCTTCTTCTTCAGGATAGATTTGGAGAAATTTAGCATTACAGCACTTGCTCACTGATGGATGGAAGGGTGCCGTCAGAATGACAGTCCAAACAGCTGATAAAACATAGTAAATAATCCACAAGTAATCCACACGACTCCAGTCCATCAATTAACTTCTTGTGAAGCGAAAAAGCTGCATGCTCGAAACAAATCATTAAAATCATTAAGATGCTTTAACTTTAAACAGTCGCTTCTGGACAAAATACAAGTCCTCTATATATAATAATGCTTCATCCAATGAACAAGTTTATCCTCTGTTGTCCTCTCACATCAAAATTCACCAACATATTTGTTTAGAACCGTTTTGGGCTGTTTTCACTTGTAAACTTTGCTTGATCTTTGCATATTTCTCTCCTGATTCAGACAAGAGACTTTTTTAATAGATAAAGCGATATTATGGATAGAGGACTTGTATTTTAGCCAGAAGTAATGGTTTATGAATTTGTTTTTTACAAACATACAAACATTACTGTGATGTTTTTCTCAGCTGTTTGGACTCTCATTCTGACGGCACCCATTCACTGCAGATGATCCACTGGTGAGCAAGTGATGTGATGCTAAATTTCTCCAAATCTGATAAAAAAACAAACTCATCTACATCTTGGATGGCTTGAGGGTGATACATTTTTTTTTGTTTTTGGGTGAACTATTCCTTTAAGCATAAAAGTATGCGACCCGTTTTTATATATGCCAATATGTACATTTAAAATTACCTTCAACCAGTACTTCATCCCTTGACGTGTTTAAAGCAGTTTCTCCTGCCTACATCTGTACCCATGCTCTCTCGTCTCAGGTAAGGTTAGGCAGCTGTGTGACAGGAACAGTCAGGCTACAGTGGCCCACTGGGACTCTTCCATGCAGTTTCTAGTTCCAACCCAGTCCATTAATCCCTACTGTAAACAAGCCAGTGCCTGCAGATGTTTGCGTTGCCTCTAGCTCTTTGTACACAGCAACTTTGTACACAGGAAATCACGGCCCACCTGGCTTGTCACATTAAAGAAACACTTTAGCTTCATGCTAGATATCTGTCCTGCTCCAGACAGATACTAACGCTAAATACAGGTAGACCTTTTAACAAAAACACTCCAGACATATGGCAGTAAAGGTTAACTATTTATGGGTTATTTATGTTTTTTTTCAACAGCTGTCTTTACACTTGCTGCAACATTTTGTGAGTCAGATAACAACATAGCTGTTATTACATCACACGGATACACACCAGACTAGAATTGCTGTGCTGTTCTAGTCTCTTCCGGCATACAGTTAAAGTGCTGCAACATCACAGGCACACAAAGATAAAAATGGTTCTTTTGGTTTAACAGGTGTTACTAATCTTATTTCAAGCAATAAACAACTATTCAGAACAACATAGTGCCATATGACATACTATTTTTGCATATATTTCATGCAATGAGCAAATTTGCTCATGAATACATACAATGTTTTATCATGCTGCTGCATTCTGTATCATAGTATATAGTGCAAAGTAAGCAGCATGGTTGTCTTGCATACTGAGCACAGTTAATTATGGGGTTACCCAAGGTAATACTTGTGCATAGAAGTGAAAAGGCATATCCAGTCATTGTTTACTGGTATTTTTTAGCTTTGTGTGTCTTACATAAAATACATAAATTAGCATAAATGAATATGGAAACATATTTATCCTTGAGCCAGCATTCCCCAAAAGGTTTACATGAATGTAATGCTTGTCTTTCTCAATTAAAGCTCATCAGGACGGGATGTTTCATTGCCGCTGAACTACTTACAAATTATTCATCTTATCATACTAAACAACTATTACTATATGAACATAACAAGAAAGAAATTAAAGCAGCAAAAATAGAAAATGAATGAAAGAGGGAATACAAGGAGGAGAAATTAAAGGAGGGAGAAAATGACAGGGAATGGAAGCAAGAATGGAAGGATGGAAATGAAAAGGAGAGGAAAACTAGAGGGAAGTAATGAAGGAAAGAGGGGATGATCAAGGAAGAATGGACAGAATGGAAGGTAATGAAAGTTAAAGAGAAACAGGAAAGAATGAATAAAAAATGAAAGAACAGAAGAGAGATGCAAGTGCAAGAAAAGTGAAAGGCAAGTGAAAGGAAAAGAGGAAGGAAGGTAGAAAATGAAAAGAAGGAAGATGGAAGAAATAAAATAAAAAAAAATTTTTGAAAAATGAAAGAAGTAAAAGAAAGACGAAGAAATTAGTTAAGTAAAAAAGGATGGAAAAAAGAAAATGAGGAAAACGGGGAGAAAACAAGGAAAGGAGGAATAATGAAGGAAGAACAGACAGAATGAAAAAAGACAGGGTAAGAGAAAGAGGAAGGAAGAAAGAGAGAAGAAGTGAATGAAAATGAAAGGAAAAGAGGAAGGGCGAAAATGAAAAAAATAAAAAAATGAATGAAATAAGGAATGAAAGAAGTAAAAAAGGACAGAAAATCGAAGGAAGAAAGGAAGGATAGAAATGAAAAGGAAAGAAAAATTAGGAGGGAACTAAAGAAGGAAAAATAGAGAATGAAGGAAGAATGAAAGGAAGGAAGAGAATGAAACTAAAGGTAAGGAGGAAGGAAGGAAAGATAAGAAAAGAAGTGGATGAAAATAAAAGTAAAAACAAAAATGAATGAAGGGAATAAAAAAGGAATAAGGAAGAAAAATAAAGGAATAAAACAGTAGAGATGTAAAGAAGGAAAGAAGGGAGGATAAAGGAAGAATGTAAAAGAAAGAAAGAAAGAAAGAAGCCACTCTGTCCTGCAGTTTGAGTAATAAAACAGATATTGTGATTATGCAAATGAGCCATTGTGAGGCGTAAAAGAAACATTGGCATGCCTCATTAGCTCCTCTCTGTCTTTCTTCACCATTATTTCTTTTTCATCTCAAGGTATTTCTATCAGTAATGATTGCATTCACAGCTGGTATGAGGGAAGACAGCTGAAAAAATGGCTTTTTAAGTGCCGCAATCACCATAAAATCTGGATTTGATCAAGTTGGCTGGCAGAGGAAATAAATTAATGAAGGAAGGGAGGCCATGTGACCCGGGCCAGGGGGGAGACAAAGGTGGCGTGGTGTGGAACGGGATAATTACCGGCAAGCAGTCCCGGCCCGGCTTCAGTCAAGGACACGGGCTGTTTATTCAAATGAGCTCTGATAAGGCTTAATGTGGACAGCGGCTTATTGCTCTCATCCTAACGAGAAAAATCACAACACTCTCAGAACAGGTGCTCCAGCAGACAAGCAACACAGACAGTGCAGTGTAAAACAGCACTAATGGCAGCTGAATAAGGAAAAAATGCCATGGTATGCTAACAGGGCAGGTGATGCTGGAGGCTGTTTTTAGGCTAAACATATGCTTCATTATGATTCCCCATCTATCCATTTAATACTCAAACAAAACAGGTTGTCTAAATGAATATAGAGGGAATTATTTCTGTATTGTTAGCCTCTCTGATGGGAGATTTTACAAAACAGGTGCAATTTGTGCTTCGAATTGACAAGATATACTGCAATTTCTACAATGAATAGCTGATGCCAAAACAGTCGTGTCGTGTCTCCACTCGCATTTATAGCATCTTTCAGAATAAAGAAATAAACAGATTTTTCAATGAAAGAAATATGAAAATAAAAGGAAGTATTTTGTCTTCATTCTCTCACTATTATGTAAGTGATACTGTATTATTAAAAAGACTTCACGTAATGGAATTTCCATAAAATAGTTTTTTTTATAAATCTCATAATAACAGCAACATTCTTTTAAGAAAGGATCTCTTCAAGTTTAATAACTTTTACTAATTATCAACTTTATATTAGCATGATTTTAAATTACATGATTTCTGTAGAAATATTAGAATTCAGTTTTTTCTTTCTAATAAGCACTAGCAGTTTCACTTCGTTGAAAGCAAAACAAAATTACACTACATCAAATTTCTCAAGTTTAGGGTCAGTAAGACATTTTTTCAATGTTTTCATTGCTTATGCTCACCTAGACAGCCTTTCTTTGATAACATACAGTAATGACAATCATTTTATGAAAAATGAATACAATTTAAAATAACTTTTTTTTTGCAAAGCTGAATTTTTAGCAGCCGTTTCTCCAGTCTCCCCTTCAGAAATCATTCGAATATGCAGATTTGCTGCCCAAGAAACATGTCTTATTATCAATGTTGAAAACTGTTGTGCTGCTTAATATTTTTGTGGAAACTGTGATACATTATTATTTTCTTTGATAAATAGAAAGTTGAAAAGACCAGCATGTATCTGATATTGAAATGTGTGTAACAAAGTCTTTACTGTTACCTTTGATCAGTTTAATGCATCTCTGTTGAATAAATGTATTAATTTAGCTTGAGGTGGCACAATGTAACTTTAATAACATT
The DNA here is from genome assembly GCF_001515645.1 of Sinocyclocheilus grahami. Classification (NCBI taxonomy): domain Eukaryota; kingdom Metazoa; phylum Chordata; class Actinopteri; order Cypriniformes; family Cyprinidae; genus Sinocyclocheilus; species Sinocyclocheilus grahami. The sequence continues at coordinate 224,191 of NW_015505636.1, forward strand.
TAAACACATTATCTGTCTAACAGACTGTAAAAAATCTTGAAAAGTACTTTGAGGAAAAGGCACCCACTTCACAGAATGACCCTGCAGTAGTTTAGGTACTTCTGCAGACATTTTAAAATGAGATATGATTAGACTCTTCATGAAGAGAAAAAAATAAGATATGATTAGACACTTCATAATAAGTACATGATTAAAAAGTGTATTAATTATTTCAGCAAGGTTATCTCAAGAAACTGTAAAGTAAGCCCTGGGCTCTCAACTGAAGCTCTTCCAGATTTCAGAGCAAAAAAACATCTTGCTAAATTAAGAGCCTTTCGTGTTACTTAAGACGCAGTGGGATGAGAATGTGCATGAAGGGGGAAATTTAGAACTCAACTTCCAAGCTTAAATTAAACACCTAATCTCTGGAGGAGTCTGTCGAGACCCTTTCCAAACTGATATTAGGTAGAGCTTCGTAGGTCTCGGAGCAACCTGCCTTCCAATACAGCAGACTTAAAAAACTAGTTCACCCATAAATGAACTCACCCTCATGTTGCCCCAAACCTGACTCTATCTTCGGCATAATACAAAAAAACGATATTTATAGTAGGGGCCAATGTTATTTCTGACCCCAATCTTCTTTTTAAAAAATCATCTTTTGTGTTCCACTTAAAGGGACAGTATCCCCCAAAAATGAAAATTCCGTCATTATTTACTCGCCCTCAAGTTGTTCCAAACCTGAATGAGCTTCTTTCTTCTGCTGAACATAAAAGAAGAGGGCGAATAAATAAATGATGACATGACTTTTAATTTTGGTGTGAACTATCCAATTCTCGGGAAAAAAAAACAAAAACGAAGTACATATTGGTCCTCGTGACAGAGAACCCATTTAGCCAAGCCTCTTTCCAGCACTGTGTTCAGACCACAGGATTAGTATAATAGCCCATTTTTATTTTTCATTACCCATTAATAAGTCTCAACTGTGAGATGAAGCCCGGACCGTTTGCTCCCACGCACCTGGCTGGCCTGATCTGTCTGAAAATGAGTGCATCCATCGCTGAGCTCATTTCAGAAAATCTCAAACAGATCCATACTAGTGCTGGACTTGGCTTTTGAATGAAGCGCCCTAGAGGGTCCACGTTAACCCATTTACAACAGCACACTCAGGACAGATGATGCATAAGATCCTTTGGAGAATCAGCTGCAATGCTAGTGTATCTCACACATGATGATCTAATCTAGAGGGGCCTCGCTAATAGAATTTCTGTCTAACGTCTCATAGGAAGTTAGTTTGCCTTCACTGGATCCGTGATTTGATTTAGCTCTTTCAAGTAAATTGCGAGTGAACAAAAAGGAAAAATGAAAAACACCCTCCAGCATAATTCTGCTCCCTCATCCCTGTCCAGCGCTGTTACAGCGACTATAAAGTGATTATTAAGGATCCCTCTAAAGTGGGGAGAATAAAAATTTTATGATTTGATCACTGTTTTTTCACCCTTTCTCTTTTTCCTCACTTACTTTTTTTAGTCGTATCCTCCGCAGCTGGGCATGTGCAGTATTTGTACATATACATCTATATATACTGTGTAATAAACACATTTTATTTCAGTTTTTGTTTTGGTTATTTTAGTACATTAAGTTAAATTAAATGAGATGTGTTGCCTGGTGTGTATGTATAGATGTGTGTAATATAAGAACAAAAAGACCTACTAACTAGACCAATGTTGTTTTCAGTATCCCGTATGGAAGTCAGATGACTTTTGGAGAAGCGTCCAAGGCTATGCTGGGTAGGTAACAGAGAGGGATGTTTAATTTATGAGCAGACAGACTGTTTGGCCAGACAGATTGGTGTAAGTGAGGACAGCCTACAAGGAAGACCCAGATAAAGCTCTGCTAAACTGGGACCGGCAGAGACCAACAGTGGCATCAGATACAGCAGCATGAAAAAGATAGAATGGAAGAGAGAAACAGAGAGAAATCCATAACTCTCTGAATGAACTCTACAGCCACCCCAGAATACTTCTACTGCTTCAACTGCGCAACAACTTCTCTGTGAGCGATCACATTTGTTCTGAGCTGTTCACAAGGTCCAAGAAAGAGCCTTTTGACATAACTACCAAAACTGAGTGAACTGAGAAAATTGAATGTTTTTATCAGTAGGGTTCTATGAAATCCGTTTGAATTTTTTCCCAAATTCAGTTTTGTTTTGCTTTTTCCATTTGAATCTTTCTGGGTTCCGTTTTTTTCCTAGACTGTTTTAATGGTTAAATTAAATTGTATTAATCAAAAAGCATGTCTAAATAATTGAAATCATAAAACTTATGCAAAACAAAAAAAAATTTTCATTTTTAAGGCCCTATAGAATACATTTGTTTCTCTCTTTTTTCTCTGGTGAAGTTTAAAGACACATTGTGATTTTTTCCAAATATGAATTTAAATGTACTATAACATGTATTGATAAATAATACTAATAATGTGAAAGTAGCAGTAGCAACAGTATGTTACATTTTTTAACCAAAAAAAACAATTACATTCTATTGAAAACTATTAATAACAAAAAAAATGTTTCTTGAGCACCAAATCTGCATATTATAATGATTTCTGAAAGAGCGTCAATAAATTACATTTTAAAATATATTAACAGTAATAATGTTAACAATAATAACAGTTATTTTAAATAGTTTTTACTGTATTTTCAATTAAATTAATACAGCCTTGGTGAGCATGACTTTTTAACTACTTTTTTATTTAGAAAAAAAGACATGTAGCTGATAAATATCTACAATTGTCAATATCAAGCCAATAAAATATTTTGATAATTTCATAATTAAAAAAAAAAAAAAAAGTATTTTCACTGAAATGTCTATAGTTTTTACTTTTTTTAAATTTCTTTAATATTTTAAAGCCTGGAAATCCTAATTTTATTCCCTGATATACCCAGGTTTTCCATGACCAAAGGAACCCTGTTAGTATTATGCTGCAGTTTATAATAAAGCTTCAGGTCAACAGTTCAGTTTACTTCTCAAAGCCAATTTTTACTTGCGTTTGTCATTTGGCATGGACCCTGTGTGAACAGCATCTGTAAAAGAAAAAGACATAAACATAATACAGATATAGAGCAAATTTCAGTCTTACCTGCAGTGCGCTGTTTAGGAAGCAGCTGTTCTGACCCGGCTCATTGCTCAGGCCTTTGCTGGGAGCGATGGAGGTCATGGTGCGTGGGGTAAACATCCCCTGCAGCCCGCTGCTGCCTGAAGCAAAGTAGTTCCGCTTCCACGACATGGGTCCAGCTCCGCTCCGCTCCCCCCTCCAATCAACACAAGAGCTGTATCCTTCCCCAGCTAATCACACTGGAGGAGGAGGGCATCCTGAACAAGGTGCAGACCAGTCTGTGTGAGTGTGTGAATGCGAGAGAGAAAGAGAACAGAGAGTGTCTGTGCTGGGCTGGTCTCTATGTTACTCCCATGAGAGAGGGTTTGGTCAGTGATTACAAAACGAAAAGTATAATGAAGGAATCTGCTGGGGTTTGGTAACAGGTGTGAATATAAAAGTGATGTTTTCTCTTGAGAAGGGCGGGAGGATCTCAGTAATGTCTGTCTGTCGTGGCTAAATGGCTCCCCACACCTGAGGCGGTAAAGTGGGGTCAAACGTAATGACTGAACTGGTTAAAACCAGCTTTGTGACAGTTGCAGTGTTTATTGGCAGAAGTGTGGTCCGAGACACTGTCCTCACACTGTGATGTCCGCTGCCTGCTCTTCACCTCTGAGTTTTCTCAATGTCATCTCTCTTAGCCCAGCTGATCTGCAAAATAAATAAGGATAAATTACATTAAAAAACATTCCTTTTATTTTTCAAACAACAAGCTCAGGTGATACAACCTGCTGGTTGGAAAACCATCGTTTTCTTTGCACATTTATTTTAACTTTAACATAGCTTTGAATTTTCTGTTGTACTCTCCTTATGCAAAAGAACATGTAATCCCTTTCAGAACATAAACGTGATAAATTACTTTGTGGATTCTGCGTCTCAGACATGCACCATGCCTCTTTTCATCTCTCTCTCTCCTCCGATTGGCTAATCCAAGGAAATGAATATTTTACAAATGAAAGGTTTTACAAATTAAGATGTTTTTGAAGTCTAATATGTTCACCAAGGCTGCATTCGAAAATACAGTGTGATTTCGTCTTGTGAAATCCACCCATTACTCCATTCTTCTAATGAATTTCTTCAATGTCACATGATCCTTTAGAAATCATTCTAATATGCTGATTTGATAATAATAAAAAAACATGTCTTATTATCACAGTTGAACACAGCATAATATTACAAAATAAATATAATATTTTTGTGGAACCATGATACATGATATTCAGGATTCTTTGATTAAAAGAAAGTTAAAAATAGCAGCATTTCTTTTGTAACATTTGCATCGCTTTTGAACAATTGAATGTGTCCTTGTTGAATAAAAGTAATAATTTCTAAAAAATAAAAATAAAAATAAAAATTGTTTGGATATGCCACAAATGAAAGTACTATGAAGTAACCAATATACAAACACTTGTGACCACCACACATCTGTTGAATTTTATATTGACGTGGAATCTTTCCAATTCTACAATTATTATAAATGCATGTTTCCCTCATATTTTATTGAGAGACTACATGTAATATTTGTACTTAAAAGATTAATTTGTCCCACCACAGCACCATTCAAAATTAATTTATAATTTGAGTTAAAATGCTAACTCAAAGCTTAAAAGGGAAAAATACATTTCCTTATGCATTAGTAAATTTGAACCTAAAATCTTTTTGCTGAAAAATAAATGTTTATGGCCAGGTTGTGTGTCAACCACCTATTTTGTGTTTTTACTCCTCTTTTATGTACTTAAAACCAATCTAGCACACTGACTGCCATGTAAATATTTAATATTTCAACCACAGTATACATGCAAAATCTCCACTGTTTTCAACCTGGAAAAAGTGAGTGAGAGAGGAAGGTAAAGAGAGAGAGGAAAGACAGTAGCACTGCAGAGACACAGCTTGCATCACAGAGCTGTCCTGCCAGGTTGGAGGCCGCGGCGTGCTGAGCAAATGTCCTATTCCCACAACTACATAAATACATGCCCACGTTCACACACAAAACACACACTCTGTCCACATGGTCCAGCCGGAGCCAGAGCGAGGCCCCGCAGTGTGTCCTGTTCTCCTGAGGCCGAGGCATGAAGAGGGATGTTCTGATGTGGAAGAACAGTGAATGTGACAGACCTGAGGCAGGTGTTACACGGGGTCACAGAGAAACATTTTTCCTGCTCTTCTTAATCTGGGTCAGCTCTGTGGAAGCTATAACTGCCTGCTGATCGATTCAATGACATAGTAATTTAATGAATTAAACTGAACAATTTCAGCACAGATAAAGCTTACACTCACTGCAAAACAATAATTGTTTGCCAATAAAACCAACTAAAAAAAAAGATAAGCCCTTTCATATGTTCACCCAAACTTCCTGTCCTGTCAAAACATTTTTGTTACTTTTTAATGGGAAACTACACAAAATGTAAAAATTATGTGAATATTAAACAAATATTTGTTAATAATTTTTATGTGTGGAATCCAAACACCATGATGATCCACAAAGTAATCTTTTAATGAAATAATGTATTAAATCTATTCATAAAATGTATTATTAGGGAAACATTAATATTCAAGTTATTAAAAGTTCAATATTAAATATTTAACTATTAAATAACTTGAATATTTAAAACTATGTATATTTAAAATGTTAAAAAAAGATTAAAGTCGTCAAAAAATTATTGATGAACAAAGTGACGTTTTAATTACGAAAGTCATCTATATTTTCAATTCAGATTATTAAGAGTAATAAATTAACAGCAAATTAAACTACTAAAATTCATGCTAAAGACCCTAAATGCATTACAATACAGCAGAATAAAAATATTATTATGAAAACATAAATACTCAAGTTATTTAAACTTATTTAAATGTTACATTTTAAGTATTCGAAAATATTAAATATATCTGCAAAAAGTCATGTCCAAAATATAATGATCCACAAACTGATGATTTAATGAAGAAAGAGTTTTTTATATATATATATATATATATATATATATATATATAT
>NW_015505636.1:230558-242166 GCF_001515645.1 Sinocyclocheilus grahami
CATTATAATTAAAAGTAATAAAATTAACGGGAAACTACACAATATTTAGACAAAGTTTTATGAATATTTTTAAATATATAAAAAATAGTTTAAAAAAATAATATTTACATGTGGAATCCAAACACCATGTGCACGTTGCTAACTTTGTCATAATTTATTTAAAGGGATTTTTTATTTTAATGAAAATGTTTATGTTGGTGTCCATAATATGCATTTTATGGTAGTACTGTTCATTTTGATTAAAATTAATTAACTGTTTATTTATAATTTAGTTTTTATAATTTTTTATTATTATTATTATGAGCATACCTGAAAAAATTTAATTTTTTAGTTATGAGAGTGAAGCATGACACGCTGCTTTACATGCATGTATGTGCATCTTGTTTTGCATAAAACAGGTGTGAATGCTCATTCTCAGTGGGCGGCACTGCTGAGGTCGCTGAAGGAGTTATTCACGGAGGGGTCATGTGACTGAAGTAGCACAGGGTACAACTGTGAGTCACGGGCTGCCATGACGACGACAGCGCAGTCCACCCCACCCCCATCCCAAGCCCGTGCCGGTCGATGCCCTGGCCGATACTGTCATACACTAGCTGGCACTGTGCAACCATTGCACCAGAGGGTTTATGCATTTACATAATGCACTGCAGAGCACGGCACAACACAGCCAACAATTACTGAGAGAGAGCGAGTGAACTAATGAGAGAGAGAGGAAAGGGCCTCTCTGATTATCCAAATAAGCTTAGTCCAATATGGCATCTAATAACTCACACACACAAGACCAACAGCTCTGAAAAGGCTGCGTCCTCTGGAGTCGGGCGGATAGGGCTGTCTCATTAACCCAACAACAATCAGACGCTCGGGAACCAATCGAGAGTAGCTATCAATCAGAGCAGGTCGGGATGAACTATGGGACGGAATTGCCTCCTGGCTAGTGTGTTAGTAAACACGTTACGTAACACTCTGGTGCACTGTGTGGCGACCGCAAAGCCCCGCCTCCATACCTCCCAGTTTTGCTGGCCACCAATCCCCCCCCAAACACACACGCATCTCCCTAAATCCCCTTTTAATTCCGTTAAATGGCAGAGTTCCAGTGCCACACTGCCAGGATCTGCAGCCGTGGAGATACCTTGGCAATCACACAGAGGGCACTGGGATTGAGAGACAGAGAGAGATGGATGAGTGTGGAGCCTCTCATGATCTCTGATCTTCACTTCTACTGGGCCTCCATATAAACGTCCCCAGGATTGTATTTTACGCAGAGCAAACAGGACTGTGATATACAGAGTGGAGAAACATTTTCATCAGGTTTCATTAACAAAAGAAACCCAAGCAGAAAGAGTGAAATACATCAAACTCTTTTATTGGGTTCTTTCATTAGAAATGTGAAGCTGTTTCACATAAAAACACATGAATACAACCAGGCTCCAAAAATTAACTTGTTTTTCACACTTGCTAATTGAGAAACCTAAAGAAGGTGTACCATGATGTGTAAATATTTCTTAATGACCTTGACATTCTATTTCTTTTTTAATTTCCAAAATAATGAATTTTTGCATTCTTGTCTTGCATATTTGATACAAACTTCACATTATATATGAGGTCAGCTAGTCACAATCTGTAAAACTGCACAATCCTACACAAAACACACATGAACATCATGATTGTGTTCTTATGTATGTTTGTATTTATTTATTTTTATGAATGAATGAATGCTTATTCTAAGAAATATTCAACACAGTTCTGGCCAATAGAGTGCTGGGGAAAAGGATGGAAAAAGGAGGAAAAAATTATCCTAGAAATCCATCCTAGATAAACTCATGATGGCAAATTGTCAGTGGAGGCAAAATTTAGAAGATATACTACTGTTCAAAAGTTGGAGTTGTTGAGATTTTTTTATATTTTTGAAAGAAGTCTTATGCTCACCAAGGCTGCATTTGTGTGACAAAAAAAGAGCAAAAAGAGTAGTACTGTTAAATATTTGTTTTACAATTTAATTTATTCTTTTAATCTATTTTAAAATGTAATTTATTCCTGAAATGGCAAGAAATATGAACAGTTATGCAGTCATTTCTCTTTGTGACATTATAAATCTCTTTACTGCCACTTTTGATCAATTTAATGAACTTCTTGAAACTTAGTAAGGAATAATGAGGGTAAAACATGAACAGTATGAAACATTACCCAGGATAATGTTTACTTGGGCTTTAAAAATAAGAAAGACCAATAAAAAAAACTAAAGAAAAATAACTAAAGAAAAATTTGGTAGCACACACACATGAATTGAAGGTAGAGAGACTGTCTGATTCCCAGTCTTTGTCAGGATGACACAATTTAGGAGTGCAGCACTGCAGACTCCCAAAAGCCACAGCCATTAACAGAGCCTTTATAGTGCTGCCCCTGGAGACCAGACTCACTCATCCACAAACGCTCTCAGGAGCCCTAAAGAGCACCTCACCATTTACACTGTCCTTCTAGTGACTGACTTGAACATCACCTCCGTCAGAATCAACGTTTAGTGCATTTATAGCTGCCAATTCAATCAAACAGATGAAGAGTCTTTTGTGATTTTTAGCAGTGATGTTCAATTTATAAATGAATTATTCTTTTTAGTCACATTTTTTGTGAATCAATCAGTTGAAATGATTCACTAAGGAGCCCCGCACATGGCACGCAGGATAAAAATAGTAGGTTAAATTGTGCGCACAATATACTATTTCGTTCCCTCTATTTATAAATTGTGTGCAAGATTTACTAATTCGTTCCCTCGATTTGCTAAGTTGTGCACACGATTTAAAAATCGAGAGAACTAATTAGTAAATTGTGCACACGATTTAGCAAATCGAGGGGACCAAATAAATCTGTGTATCATTCGATCATTAGTTTTTTGATTTAATATTGAAAATAGAAAAATGAGAAAACGGCTACTTTTTCGGGTTTTTTTTTCGTTTTTCTCCAAAAAACGAGAAACGACAATTCAGCTTAAATTTTCGTTTTTCGTTCATGGGTGGAAAAATTAATAAACAGCTCGAATATTTAATTTCTACATGTGGGCGGGAATTAAACGCCCCTTTCTGCTGATTGGTCAGCCGAAGATCAAACCGTGCCTTCTTCAGTTCTTCCGTAGTATCACGCAGCAGAATAATATTTTTTTCATCAAACAAACACTCAAATGAAAAATAACTACAAAATGTCATGCTTTTGAAAAATAAAGAGAATAACAGAATGCGCTGCTTTAGCGCGTCTTGGTCTCCTTGAGCATCTTTCCGGGGCATGCCACAAACATGAACCACAGCAAATACTTGTCTTTTAAAAGGCTTCATTTCGATTATTTTACATTAAATGCATCATATAAGTCACTTTGGAATAAATCACAGTAGGCCTATGTATCATGATAAAAAAAATTACTTTACAGTCTGAAAATACTTTAGGTGAAAATACACCGCTGAACCGCTGGTCTACACAGAAAAAAGGCCTGTCTAGACTCTGCGCCAGTATGAGTTGTGTCGAGCTATTCATTAGTCTGTTTGATGAGAAAAATATGAAATTGATAAAATGGGTTATTAATCCGTACAACTGCAGCAGCAGAGGACTATTATTCTGCTGCGTGATACTGCAGAAGAACTGATGATGGCACGGTTTGATCTTCGGCTAACCAACCAGCAGAAAGGGGCGTTTAATTCCCGCCCACATGTAGAAATCAAATATTCAAGCTGTTTATTCATTTTTCCACCCATGAACGAAAAACAAAAATTTAAGCTGAATTCTCGTTTTTCGTTTCTTGGAAAAAAACAAAAAAAACAAAAAAAGGAGCCGTTTTCTCATTTTTCTATTTTCAATATTAAATCAAAAAAACGAATGATCGAATGATAGACGGATTGAATCGGTCGGTGTATGTTGCGTTCATTCATATTTTGATTTAAAATTGAAAACAGAAACATGAGAAAACGGCACCAATTTAGTTTAAAAAAAAAAAAAAAAAAGAAATCGCCTTGATTTTCCGTTTTTACATTCAGGGGCAGAAAATACAACAGTGTGAATGTTCGATTTCCACGTGTGGGAGGGAATTAAACGCCCCTTTCCACTGATTAGTCAAGCAAGCATCAAACGGTGCCGTCATCATGTCGTCTTCAGTTTTGTGCAACAGAATAAGAGTCCTCCGCTGTTAAAGAGTTTATTGCAACTCCTGCGTTCATCTCCCTCTCATCAAACAACCAGACTAATGGCTTGACACAAACCATTCTGGGGCAGCGCCTAGACGGGGCTTACTTCAGTGTAGGCATAGATTCTATATGGCAAATATTAGGTGCTTATTGCAGAAATACTGTATGTATGTACTTCAGATCTGCAGCCACATTACCCTTTTAGTCTATTTCTTTGGCGCACCGCACGTTTTATTTAGCTGTCCAGTAATCAAAATCTGTGTGGCAAAGCTGCGTGACATTTACATTATAGTGAAGCACAGACCAGTATTGGTTTTAGTGTGAATATAAAGTTATCTTACCGTTTTGATTATTATTTTTTTTATAATTTTGTTTTTTTTTTTCATAGAGAAGTTTATATGATTCTGTCATTATCCGACGGCATGTTACACATGTATATAATACATGCTATTTTTATAGAAAAGGGCATTTTTCTAACTTTATAAAATATGTCTGTCACCTTTAATATTAAATTCCTTAATTTAGTCAATATTTGAAAAATATGACATTATAGGTGTTACCAATTACATCAGTACCAACCAAAGCCATCTTTGCACTGTGGCACAGAAGCTGCATCTTAAGTTGAATTTAGATGTATTTACACAATTAATGCTGCTCAGGTGGCAGTAAATGCATTAACACAGCAATTGCATTATGGAATGCAAAACAAAAACATTATGAATAGCCTACAGAAATATGAAATGAGTGACAAAATGAAACAATTGGATACTTGAATTATGAAGGTTACATCGCCAGTAGGTGGCGGCAAGTCATTGTGTGTATGAATGAGTCATAGAGTCATCAATTCAATCGATTCGTTCAAAATGCTGATTTGTTCAGGTGCAAATCAAATGGATTATTGAACCACTCACACAAATGTTTCATTCAAAGACTCAAACACGCCTGTGTTTTAAGTCAAGCAAAACACACTGTTTTGAGTCTAAAATGAAATCAATTCATACTCATTACTAATGAAACTGTACTGTCTAAAATAAAAGTTATGACTGCTGCGTATTCACACTAAAATCAATACTGGTCTGCGCTTCACTCAGGGCTGGATTGGTAATCGGGCATACCAAGCATTTTCCCGGTGGGCCGACGCACTTAAGAGGCCGACAGAATGTTTTTTTTTTTTGCCTAAAACCATCACGCAGGGACAGCGAGCAGCCAGTGGCCCATTGGATTGTCTCCTGTATTGACAGCGTAAACATCCAATCACAATGCGCTATAGACTGAGCGAAGAAGTATTTTGCTCCACCTATATAAGATCGCATCACCCCAACTTCTTCCTCGTCGACTTTTCCCAAGTTTTCACAGCAGCATTATCAAGAACAGGCTTGCTCTGCGGTGAGTGATGCAGGCCAAAGAGCAAGGCAGGAGGAGAAGAAGAGAGTAGTTGAATTGGTAAAGTGCTTGATAGGGACTCGCAACGGAGGCAGAAATCTAACCTATCCTAATGTGTGTGCGCGGCTGCATGCCATGAGTGTATGCGTAAACACTTTTTAATAAAACGTAAATTCGTCCCCCGCGATTTTTTAGCCAAGTCAAGTCAAGTGTGTTTATAGAGGTTTCCATGGGCCAATGCGAATAAAGCTAGATTTAAATAAAAAAAGACACGATATTGTCGGACCTGACGTTTTATTCTTATCCAAAACAAGATGTGATATGAGTGTGATACATAGGCTACATACATACACTACCAGTCAAACATTTTTGAACAGTAAGAAAGATCCAATAGAAAGATCCAAAGATCAGCATTCATATGAAATAAAAAGCTTTTGTAACATTATACATATACCATTCAAAAGCTTGGAGTCAGTATTTTTATTTTATTTTGTATTTTATTTTTATTTTTTGGGGAAATTATAGAAATTAATACTTTTATTTAGCAAGGATGCTTTAAATTGATCAAAAGTGACGATAAAGACATTTATAATGTTACCAAAAAAATTCTATTTCAGATAAATGCTGTTCTTCTGAACTTTCTATTAATCAAAGAAACCTGAAAAATTCCACTCAGCTGTTATAATAATAAATGTTTTTTGAGCAGCAAATCAGAATATTTGAATGATTTCTGAAGGATCACGTAACTGGAGTAATGATGCTAAAAATGCAGCTTTGAAATCGCAGGAATAAATTACATTTTGAAATATATTAAAAAAGAAACAGTTATTTTAAATAGTAAAAATATTTCACCAGGGCTCTACGGATACTTTTCTTTTTAGGAGCGCTTGTGCTCCTAATTTAAAAAATGTAGGAGCACGGTCAAAAATTTAGGAGCACCTTCTAATCAGTAATCAAAAATTCTGATAAAAAAAATGTACCTTCCCATTACGAGGTGATATTTGACTCCTTAAAGTGATTTATAGGGAATTTAGTTTTTACCTTTGTAATGGCATTTTTCTACCTTTATTAAATGTCATCTTTTATGTCAAAATAAAAAAAAATATTTATAAGCTTTTTAACATTTCTAATTAAAACAACAGAATAAAAACAAGTAGAATAAGAAGTAGAATAAGACTAAGTTACCAATCAAATGAAATCAGTATTTAAGAAATAAATTTGTGCTACACAGTTGGCACAGAAGAACACACAAGTGGCTTGTATGTGTACTTTCAGACGTTTAATGAGGCTCAGAGGTCGCATGAGTGTAATTAAATTCATAAATTCATGTTGAGGTTAATGTTTTAAATATAACATTTTGAATATAGAAATGATTTAGATTTTTTTGTCCCAGTCCAGCCCTGGCTTCACTATAATGTTACTGCATTTGTCCCGTGTTGTCCAGTGTCACGCAAATGTCACGCAGCTTTGCCACACAGATTTTGATAACTGGACAGCTAAATAAAATGTGCAGAGTGCCAAAGAAATAGACTAAAAGGGTAATGTGGCTGCAGATCCGAGGTACATACTACATATTTCTGCAATAAGCACCGAATACTTGCCATAGAGAAACTATGCCTACACAGAAGTAAACCTTGTCCATTTGTTAGTCTGGTTGTTTGATGAGAGAGAGACGAAATGCAGGAGTTACAATAAACACCTTAAAAGGACTCTTATTCTGTTGCACAGAACCGAAGACGACATGATGACGGCGCCGTTTCATTTTTGCTTGACCAATCAGTGGAAAGGGGCATTTAATTCCCTCCCACATGTGGAAATTGAATATTCAAACTGTTTATCCATTTTCTACCCCTGAATGTAAAAACGAAAAATTCAGGCGAATTCTTGTCTTTTCATGTTTTTGAAAAAACGAAAAATGAAAATGGTGCTGTTTTCTCATGTTTCCGTTTTCAATATTAAATAAAAAAACGAATGAACGCAACATACACGAACCGAAATAGTAATCATGTGCAAGTTTTAGAACATAGAGGGAACGAATTAGTAAATCATGCACACGATTTATTTATTTTTTCTTGCATAGCGGGGCTCCGTAATTCACAAAACCTGAACAATTCTTTTGCAAATCAGACTGAATCGGTTGGGTCAACAGCTCAAAGACCAGTGATTCAGGTTAACAACTGAACTGAGAGTAATAGTTAACTAAAACCAAACATTATTTAAAACATTTTTAAAAAAAACAGACATAAAATTAAATGTAAATATTACATGACAACACTAAAATAAAAAGAAAGAAGAAAATTTGAAATGTTACCCTGGCAGCTAAATGAAATTAAAAAAAGTTGAAGTTGAAGTACAAAATTACTAAAACGGAAATTAATATAAATATAAACTACAGTGAGGTTTAATAAGCCAACACATGAAATTTTATTGGAGTTTAAATAAATATGAAATTAATCTGAACCATGTGTGAGTCTTCAAACATTGGCAAACGCTCAGCCTAAAGCTCTCCTCTGATTGGGTGCTGTTTGGTTCAACCAATATCATATTTCCACAACGTAAAAATGTAATTCACAGTCTCTCTACAGGTGTCTTGAACCCAGCTGCTAAATGGTCAATGATTCTTTCTTTCCATTCCATTCCAGAGAAAATGGAAGGCCATTCCACAACCAATCCCTGACTGAACTAAATGGAGAAAAAGCACAAGTCATCAACACAGGCATGAGGAATCTTTTCTTTAGCTATAGCACTAAAGTAAAGGTAACGAATGAGAGATATAAAATCTCTTTGCAGATGGATGCAATCAGTTGAAACGGAACCATTAGTCCAAAAGCTGAAGCATTTCCTGAGCCGGAAGCAGCCCTTCTGATGCCTGGAGCCTGAAGAGAGACTGACATCTGTCTGCATGTAGCTGCCGTGTCACCTCGCACCTCTCTCCGCCTCCTGCTGATAGGGTTTGCGTGACTGCAGCTCGCCAGACGCAGCAGGAGAGATACGGCGTGGAACTGTCAGGCAGAATCCAGTACAATGTAATCCGGTGTCGCTCACTGCTCAGGGATCAACAATAAGGATTTTATTCTGCTTGGCCAGCTGAGTCAGAATTTAGTCACTATCTGCACTGCCAACATTTTCACTGGATTCACCGCAAATAATGTATGACTGTATGTGCGAGGGAAAAAAATCCTTTCATCACTTGTGGAAATACACTACAGAAACATTATTAAAGTGTCCATTTTTATAATTTACACAAAATATTTACTAAATGTTAACATTAAAAAAGTATATTTTTATAAAAATATAACATTTAAAATAAAAATATATTCACTTGATTAAAAATTCCTATTGACAAATTTAGTGTGATAAACTTAATTTTACAACATACAACCATAACTGCTATATGCAACAGATACAAATTCATAAACACACTTTTGCTGATAAATTATGGCATGCATAAAACAAACAATTGAAATGATGCTACCAACACAAACACACACTACCATTCAAATCTTGGGGGTCAGTAAAAAAATGTTGTTTTTGAAAGACATATCTTATGCTCATCAAGGCTGCATTTATTTGATCAATTATACAGTAAAATAGTTTTTCATATATATATTCATAAATATTTTTTTATATGTTTTTAATTTAAATATACAATACCAGCCAAAAGTTTTTGAACAGTAAGATTTTAGTTTAAAGAATTCTCTTCAGCCCATTTATTTGATCCAAAATACAGCAAAATCAGTAATATTGTGAAATATTTTACTTATTAAAAATAACTGCTTTCTATTTGAATATATTTTTAAATGTAATTTATTCCTGTGATCAAAGCTAAATATTAATACTCCAGTCTTCAATGTCACATAATACATTCAGTGTCATCAGAAATGCTATTCTTCTGAACTTTCTATTCATCAAAGAAACCTTTAAAAATTCTACTCGGCTGTTTTCAACATATTAATAATAATAAATGTTTTTTGAGCAGCAAATCAGAATATTAGAATGATTTCTAAAGTATCATGTGACACTGAAGACTGGAGTAATGATGCTAAAAGCTATGAAATCACAGGAATAAAATAAATTTTAAAATAGATTCAAATAGAAAACAGTTATTTTAAATTGTAAAAATATTTCAAAATGTTACTGTTTTTTTTTGCTGTACTTTGGATCAAATAAATGCAGGCTTGGTGAGCAGAAGAGACCTCTTTAAAAAAAACCGTTAAAAATCGTACTGTTCAAAAACTGGTACACTGGTAGTGTATTTTAAATTGTAATGTATTTTGATGTAAACCATGATACATTTTTTCACAATTCTAGACAGTTCAGAAGAACAGAATTTACTTAAAATATGAATCTTTTTTAAACTTCATAAACGGGTTTACTGTCACTTCTGAACAACTTATGAATCCTTGCTGAATAAACTATTTTTGTGTACAGAATAATCTTAGTGGCCATAAACTCATTTACTAATTTTAGGCAGCTAGATAACATTACCATAGTGACGAGTTTAAATCAGCATTATTTGCGACTTCAATGTTCCATACGTGACAGATAACTAAATTTGCAAGGCTTAAAAACACATATTCAATAAAAATTTAGTGACATTTCAGCACTGGTCCAATAGGACTGTTGACAAATTCACCAACTGGCCCACAACTCTCTCATACTGACCCCACACCACTGGTCCATCTTTACTATTGAGCCCTGCTAGAAGAAACTGTTGGATGCAGCAGCAGTTTTCTTCTTCTCACATGCGGGACTCTCCTCTCTTCCGCTCGTTACAAAGCCAGGAGGATCTCTGATCCGCAGAGAAGACGTGGGCGAGAACGGCCGGCGGGTAAACCTAGACCAGCGTAAAGGCAGCCAGCACTGAGGAGTTTAGATGCCAGCAAAGCCGTTTCATTTCAAGGGACCTTTTAAAGGCTTTGTTGTCATTCAATTCAATTTTGCTGTGGTAAAGTGCGCTTCAGGGGATAGATACACACGCCAAGAGCAAACACGAGCTCTAGGCTGCCTTTTTCTTCACAATTTTGCTGTTCTGCCGTTTTCAGTCTAATCATAAAGTATTCTTTCTGTGGTGTTCACTCATTATGGCAGCAAACCAAAGCAAAAATAGCACAAACATCTGCTGGTGGGGCTTTAAAGCTCGGCCTTTAAAGCTTTAATTGTATTAGTGTGGCGTTAATATTTTTATGTAATCAGCGGCTCCCGTCGCAAATCCCATTTCAGCTACCGTCCCCCTGTGACAGCGGCAGGGCGGTATTAAACTTGCGGTCACCTCTTACCATCCGAGCACGACTATTTCCACTGTTCGATTTCTGTAGGGAAAGAAAAATTAGCACGGACTTTCCTTCCCGTCTCCTTCAGAGACACCACGTGAAAGCAGACACATTAAATAACGGAGCGCCCCTGTGTCGCCTCAGGACCAGGAACTTCAAAGAGGACACCAAAAAAATTAAAATAACAAGAGATGATGGAGGGAAGCTGAAGAGAATAGTGAGGACTTTCGGCTAAGTCAATTTTATGGAACAGACAGAGATGCATTTTGGTACCGCTCGCATAATAATCACTTCCTAACGGCACAAAGTAGGACGGAAAACTGCTGTACAGTAGATACACACCATGTTCCACCAGAGAGGAACTCCAGGATACAAGGAGACTAACTGTTCTCAAAAACAGCCTAAAGTGGAATAGGATCTACTCAGAATCATGTTACAGACACACACTAACAAACACACAAACAAACAGAATAAATAACCTCAGGAGAACAGATGGTTCCAAACCAGCTTTCGAACATCCCAACTGGAGACTGTCCTCAAAAGACAAACATAATCATCCAGAGCGATGACATTCTTCCTCTTTAGAGCTATATTAAGCCAGGATTTTATTATGTTGGCCAATGGTCAGCTGACTCAACAAAATGACTGATATTTGTGTGAGTGTATAATGGATGGGGGGGGGGGGGGGGGGGGTCAAAAAAAAAAAAAAAAAAAAAAAAAAAAAAAAAAAAAAAAGGCAAAAAAAAAAAAAAAAAATAAAAAAAATGAAGAAGGGAAACACAACAATTT
>NW_015505636.1:242953-254256 GCF_001515645.1 Sinocyclocheilus grahami
GGGGGGGTCTAGATAAACATGAAAAAAAACAGTAAAATGAACTGACAAAGTGGCAAAAAAATCATACAAGCATTAATAAAGTTATGAAGGCATAGACTCAACTTTCAAGTTAAGAATACGGTGGAGACAATGTGGCGGAGAAGGAAAAAATGCAGTTTTGGCAAGTGAGCTGATGTGGGCTTTGAAGGTGAGAGAAGGTGACGCTGCCAAGACAATATTTTATGAAAGCACCATCAATATTAACACATATGTTGAATAAGGCATCTTCAGTTTTTCAGTTTAACTCTAATTACATTTACAGTAACTTGCCATTATGCATAATCGATTCATTTTTGGTCAGATATACAAAGGTTATAAGCCATGAAGAGCATCAGACGGACACAACCCAAAACCAGTCTAGTTATGCAAGAGTCATTCTCTAGTCATTCAGAGAACTCACAGAAGAGTAGTTCATAGAAACCTAGTCATTTCACACATCCTTAGTGTGTATGATGGTGCATACAAACATGAGATGGTATGTGTATGAGTCTCCTAACACTTTCTTTCGCCCCTGCTGTGTCCACAGAGTGTGATTACACTCCATTTTCTAGCCATGCTCCTCTGTACATCTAACGGTGACAAAAACCCAGGGTGACATTGGCACACAGCAGGAGCGTGTGACATCAGTGTGTGTGCATCTTGTAAAACTTCCCACTGAAAAAGTAAAAACCGTAAGCAACATTAACAATTGTGATTGTATGTGTGTATTTGTTACAATAATAATAATAATAATAATAATAATACCAAATTGTTATTGCAATTGTCTAATCTGTTACTACTAGTTTGCATTTATTTTCATTTTACTTATTTATTTGGTATAAATTATCATTATTTTAAATAATAATTTAAATAATAAGTAAAATATAATTTTGAACTATAACATTATTATTATTATTAACTACTGCTACTACTACTACTACTACTACTACTATTAACAACATTAACATATTGGTATTATTATTAAATGTTAATTTAATTCATTTTTATAATTCAAAATGTATTATCATTACTGTTTAATAATTATAATTCTATATAAAGAAATATTATTAATATATATATACATATACATATTCACACACACACTAAAATTAATTTCAAATACATTTATTTCATGCTAAGTATATTACAAATACATTTACATATTTATGTGCTTAATAAAAATACCCTGCAATTGTATTTTTAGAATACTACACTGGTATCCTTAAAGTCTACTAAACTGAAACAACAAATTTTGCACTTAATGCACTTTAATTGTTCGTAGGTAGTGCTTAAGTCCAACTAAAGACATACTAAAATATATTTGATTGTGCTAAAGTGGAACTATTGCAAGTATACTTCAGGTACACTTTGAATATCTTGCATTTAAAGACTGATATTATTCAAAGAACATACAATCCACATCAATAGTGGCATACAACACGTCTTAAGCTTAATATTAAGAACTGTGCATTGTGCACAAGTAGTACTCCAAATAAAGTTTAATTATAATTTTTCTTTCAGTAAATCTCGAGCGATATGTCAGGAAAATTTGTTAACAGATTTGAACTATACTTAGTATAAAATACATGTATTTTAAATATATTCCTTTACTAGGGTATATACACACACACACACACACACACACACAGGTATATTGCTTTGCCAATTCATACTGCGTAACCCAAAAAAACTAAGTAAAAAAATAAAGGTTTTGAGAAGATTTGTAAACTGGGAAAATGAAATTCAAGGTCTCTGACTGGTAGAAACTGTACGTAACCCGAAATATCATTGAATAGGCAAAAAGCAGCAGGAATTTTTCACACTCTGGACGATTTTTTCTAGGTCTATCCCCCACAGGCAAACTGGAGAACACACTGCGTCTGCTTCAAAGCTGTATCAGACAAGAGAACGGCTGTAGGAGAATAAGGTCGAAATGCCCGGCTATGAGTTACTGCAAGAGGCTGCAGTGCTCTGATGAACTGCCAATCGGCTGGTACGATAAAGACTTCCACATGCATCGCTCTGCTCTGCGGAACTGCCTGATACTCCAGCATCCATCACTGAGGCTCAGCACCATCTGTGATATAGGGAGTGACCTGAATCTGAGCCAGAGAGATGGAGAAAGCCACATTTAAGTAGGAACACAGCATACACGAAGCAATGAAGCAGTCACGAAAGTCAAAGTGATGACGTCCTGTGGATTCTACTGATAGTAGAGACGGAGCTTTCTGATGCCATACTGGAGTGGTACGGGACGGAAATCTGATGTTTTTTCTTAAGTAGGACAGATGGAGTGTAATGTTTGGAATTAGTGAAAAAAAATGCCCATGAATATTCTTATCCAAACAAAAGCCTGAACTAATCCAAGTCATTATCTGCTTTGCTGCTAATCATATTTGTAGCGAGCGATGATGACAAAAGATGTTTGAGAATGACAAACTCCTCAATGGATGCATTTGCATCTCTCTGAGGAGAAGTTCTGAATTGCAAAAAATTTTCAGAGGAGAAAAAGTTACAAAGTCTTTAGTAATCCTACACTAACAAACACACTAGGCCTGTTGTGATTATTACATAATCGCCTGATCATGATTATTTGATCAGCACTTAAAATTCTAATTAAATGACTAAATAAATGTCAAAATGTTATAATCGTGACAACCCCAACTCACAAAGTCGCTCTTCATCTGATGTGACCTCCTAAGAACTGATTCACATGGCAATGCCACCATCACACTGTGCCCATCTGTGTGTGTACTTGGAAGTAAGAGAGCAAAAGGGATTCAAAGGAGGATAAATTAAGCTGTAGTCATGCATTTGAGCTTTAGACACTAAGGCTCTGTTCACAACACCCATGTTTTATGAAACAACCTGTGCCTCATTCAAGTGAAGCTTTAAAAAGCATGTAAATGCCACAAGGAGTCTAAGCATCCAGAACAATGTTATGCCTTTGTACAGCAAAAGGGCATTAACAGTGCCTGAGCTTTTGGGAAGAATGGGCCCCTACATTTTTCTTGCTCCAAACAAGTTCTTATTCTCAACACTTTCTCATCTGTGGTAATGCTGTCAATTCATCTGTAAGTTTGTGTGTTTATAAAAAATTTAATTAAATAAAATTAATTTGAATAAAAATGCATGAATATAGTATATTCTACAGTGGTTTCACTGCAAAGGAGAAAATGAATGAAACCGAAAAAGTTCATCTCTAAAAGTCCCAATAAATTAAGCTAAATCAAAGAAATCGAAGCAAACTAGTGTTTTATTTAGAACAAAATTAAGTTAGTTTGGAGTTAATTTTGGAAATTTGAAACCGCTTACCAAAGCAAACTTTCCATAAAAGTTAGATCCAGCTGGTAAACACCTTTGAACTATTATTGGTCTGTGGCGATTACATAATAGACATGGAAATCCAGTCTGGTTCATTTGTTCTGTTCAGTCTGTTGAGGTCAGACATCTGTGTGTAAAAGCATGAACACAATGGAGAGCTGCTTCATAACAGAAATTGAATTTGTAATTCTTATTGAAAGAGACTGACACTGTTTGGTCAAGTTTAATACAGTAAATCTGATTGTTTTAAAGCAATCAACATCTACTGTATAAAGTGTACCGCTAACAGTGTACCATGTACCACTGCCAAGGTATTTCAAACTTCTTTCTACCACTAAATGAAGAACGAAAAGGAACTTCACCTTGAGTATATCGGGGCCTTAAAGGGCATCTATTATGCCTAGGGATGCTCCAATCAGGATTTTTGAGGCCTATCACTGATCGCCGATCACAGAAAGCAGTATCTGCCGATCCGATCACCGATACTGATCTTTTTAAAGCCTTCTTTTTATCATGTAGAATTATTTATAGTGATGATCCAATCAAGGTTTTTAGACATTTATTCAGGGCCTGAATTTCATTTTTGAAAAGTAATTCCTATCTGAATTAGGTGACTATTGTGAGAGGATTATTATTTTTTCATTTGAGGGGTGGAGGGGGGCATTTTTTAGACATTTTTCAAAAATATATATTTATCTTGCCTAAATGTTTGATCATGCACTGTATTTTTGTTTTTACAATCGTGTAATTGTTCTACAATAGCTTACACAGCGCAAGCCTGATTTTGTGAGCTGTATGTGAGGTTCACACATACTCCGTTTGCAGTGCGTATGTAGTCCATGTGTGGTACAGAAGCAGCACGGACTGTGCTTTCACACAGGAGTCTGCTCCTGATCTGTGGCTGTTTACCACAAACACAACATGTATCCATTATTTTGATTTTAAATTCAAACATTGTTACTTAAAATACTTTTTCAACATTGTGATTCTTTTTTTACACAGTACAGTAATACAATCTTTCATCAATTATTCAATGTTTTTTACTTTTGCATTTACTTCTAGATTTATATATTAAGTTGCTAAAGCAAAACAACTAAACTACTTTTCTTACGTTATCACAAACATTCTAATTTAAAACTTACCATTGACAGAAACAGTCAGCTCTACTGCTTTTTCTTTTGCATTTTAGTCTTTATCACAAGCAATCCGGCGGTTCATAAAGAACTTTAATTAAAAACTTTAAAATTATTGCCTTGTTTATCTAAAAGTGCTCTTTTCCTTTAAACCTAGACAAAAAGCCATAGCCTATGTGTTGACTGTGAACCACAGTAGACTTTAATTATATGCATCTATGGTGTAATTACAAAATTTGTGTGTCAATGCATGTTCATATTTACCGCAAAAAATGCGCGGTTACTTTAATTCAGCGCGTGCAGCGCAGCAAAAATAGACTCGGTGCTGAAACGATCTCTGCACTGCTGCAGACGCACCGCTCCTAAACGCACTGCCAGACAGCAACCATGTGTGCAGTGTGAACGCTTTAATCCGTTAACATGAACGCAGAAAAAATATGCACAACATACGCGCTGCAAACAAAGTAATGTGAACCTGGCGTTATGTGTGAGTGCTGCGAGTGTGCATGAGTGTACGGTCTCCAGGAAAGCGCGCAAGCATTGAATGGTTTAAACACTGGCAAGAATTAAAAAGAAAAAAAATGCAATTTATAAACTTTAGTGACGATGCGACACTGCCTCGATAGTGCAAGTGACAATTCCTGTGTCAACTGTGCAGCGTGCAGCTCACTAATAGTGCAGACGCGATGTGATTTGAAGCCATTTGCATTCTGAGAAACAAAGAGCGCGCGCGCGGTGATTCTCTCACGCTGTTTGTGAAATTATGTCTCACAGACACTTTTTCAAATTACTTTATAAGTTAATGAAGAATTATGAATTGTACCTCACCTAAAGCATTATAATTATTTCACCTGCGCCGGACAGAGACTGAGACGGTGCCGCTGCATGTCGTGCCAAACCTTCTCACGGCAGCATCATCAGCTTGAGATCGTTTTTTTTTAGATCGGCCTTTTTAGAGACCGCCGATTAATTATCTCAAAGCGATTATCGGCCGATTGTGATCAGTAGCCGATCAATCGGAGCACCCCTATGTAATGTCTGATTACTTTTCTTAGGGAATTAATTATTATTAATTCATTCAGGTTTTGAGAGGACTCAAATCTGAAAATTCGAAGTCAACCTGATTAGAACTGATTTCAAATTTTAATAGTTTACACCTTATCAACAGTCGTCCAGCGAGACGTTAATGTCCGTGTATCTTAACAATCTGACTATGTGTATTTTCCTTGGCCACAGGTCAATACAATTATGATAATCTGTAAGCTCTTAGCGAGGTAACATGATCTTGGCAAGGTTTGACTTTAAAATTAGTCCGACACCAGACAATGATTCTTTATAAATGAAACAAATTTATTGGCTATTCTAGATTACATTAAACTAAGCTAAAACACACATACACACACATACAGTTCTGAAGAATGATGTTAACGGAGTTCTGAGGAAAGCCCAAAGTTATAGCAAGATATTCGCTACAGTTCTTTCACTTGCAAATTGAGAAAATCACAAAGCAGAGATTTTCTTATCTTTACTGCCTAACTCAATTCACCAGTTCAGCACCTATTTCAGCAGATGGAAGACCTTATTTGTACTTGCGTTTTTGGGTGACAGCTGAAAGCTGAATGGTTCCTCGTGGCTGCTGGAGGGAACACCGTTGCTGATTGGCTGTTGATCTGGCGCCTGAATGACGTTTGGATGACGTCCTTTTGGGAGAGCCCTCCTTGGATTAGTTGGTTGCCGGGCTACGGAGGAGCCTCTGGCGGTTCTTCTGAGAGAGTCTAAGTTTGCAAGACTTTAAGTTCTTTGAAGATCTCTGACGTTCACGAAGTTTCAACGGCATAAGTCCGTCCCACGACGCGATCTTCCAATCGACTTCTTGCAAGGCGGAGCGTGCATACATTAACATGAGGCTTTAATTCATCACATTGAGGACACCATCTATAAAAGTTGTGTTAATCTTTCTATAAAGTTTATTAAATGCAAGTATTGTACATACTATTAACATTTACTTCATTTCAACATTCTGCATTTGTCGTGCCCATTCGTTCAAGATTAAACTTCACATATTACACACATTTTAATAACCTTATTTCCTAAAAAAAGGGTAATAAAACACTGATTAAAGTTGCACCGATTACATGAAACACGTCAAGCATTTATAAGACATACAACATATTATTTGTGAATCTGGTTGCCCTGTTACGCGCATAAATGATTATCTGTTGAAATTGTCTGTTGTAAGTTTCATGTCCCTTTGTTTGTGACAGGAGAAACGCATGCTTTTCTGAAAGTAATAAAAGGATGCGTCTCTTTTTTGGAATGCAGGGGGGAAAGGGGAGGTTTCCTGAGGTCATGCCCATGTCACGAGTGTCGATCTGCCATCCTTCTGCAGGACAGGGAGCTCTTAATCTGTCGCTTTCTGTTTATCGGATTATTAATTTATGCGTTAAACGGTCATGGGGTCCGGGCGAGTCTGTCGCTGGAATATTTCCAGATACCATGTTCTTTGTTCTGTTGTTTATTAGCTGGTTTATTTATGCTGAAGCCGGTCAACATTACACTGCACATCTGGTCCCTGAGGGGGCTTCAGACAGAGGGAGTTTCTTCTCTCCTGGTGATAGTTAGGGTTTAAGCAGTTCAGATCCCCCTAAGGGATAAGGACCAGGTCTTGACCGGAAGCAGGTCCAGACAATTAGGTGCCCTGTTGATCAATGATCTTCTTTACGACCGCAGATAGCTGGGGAGGAGAGTCTTTAGTTTTTCCGGTGGAATGCGGAGATTCAATCGTTCATTTGTGCGATATTAGCAGAGGCCTTACACCTAATTATGCCCCTTTTTACAGGATGTAATACAAGTCTCAGGTGTCCCCAGAATGTGTCGATGAAGTTTCAGTTCAAAATACCCCACAGATAATTTATTATATAATTTTGAAAATGTCTGTTTTGAGTGGAAGCAGAAACAGGCTGTTTTCATACATGTATCTTTTAATGCAAATGAGCTGCTGCTACCCGCCCCTTTTGATATACACTTTTCTGAACACACACATCCGAAGCACGTGCACAGAAAGCGGCTGTCACATGGCATGTGAGTACTAAACTAAGATCTCTTTCATGTTTTATTGCGCTTAAACGGTCAAATACACACAAGTTTGTTAAAAACACACATAAGTTACAAAAACACAGTCGTTTATGCATGTGAAGGTAAACTGCTGGGAAAGGAATAGCATTTTTATATTAATCGGTGAATTAAGTGAGAGCAGCGTAATATACAGTACCTATACTGCTAATATGACCCAAACAATAAAATAGGACGGGGTCTCTGCTAATATGGCAGTGTCCATCAACAGTCGTGGGCAGGGTCTGTAAAATGTGACATCATTTTGTAGCTTGTTCTGTGACACTGCTTATAATTTATGGGGATTAAAAAAAAGGAGCAGGTAGATTTTTATCATTATAGGGTGGTTGTGTACACATATGCACTGCCAACACATGTATGTTCAAACAACATTTAAGGTGGAGCTACGTTCAAGAAGAATTAACTTCTGGTCATGCAATATAAACATAATTCCTGCAGGTGCACTTTATTCATTGTAAAAAAAATCACTTTAAGGACAGTTACTTCGAAACCGGGTTTACCAGATTAACATGATTAAAGAT
Source organism: Sinocyclocheilus grahami (assembly GCF_001515645.1). Classification (NCBI taxonomy): domain Eukaryota; kingdom Metazoa; phylum Chordata; class Actinopteri; order Cypriniformes; family Cyprinidae; genus Sinocyclocheilus; species Sinocyclocheilus grahami. The sequence continues at coordinate 251,082 of NW_015505636.1, forward strand.
CATGTTTTATACATCTGTGTGTGGGATCCAGCTTGCTTGTGTAATGAATAAAACTGAATTGTTCTGTTTATCTCCTCTAAATGGCCCTGCACAGTGTCTGGAACGTGAGGGCTAAATTTGCAGACTCAGCACAGAACAGGGAGCAGATCGCCAAGGTGCTGCTAATGCATATTGATGACTGTAGGTCCCTGAGGACCAAAGTGACTCAGCCTCTGACTCACAAAAGAGGGTGTGGGCTTAAATTAAACGGACACTTCAGATGAACCAATAGCGTGCCGTCACAGAGAACTCCCACAGAAGGCCTCTTCACATTCATTATTAGAGCTAATATAATGACATGAAGGCGGGACATTATTTTGATTGTTGCTTTTTTGATGTAGGGGACACTGGCATCAATAATGAGGTCTGCTATGCGTGATTATAGATAATACGCTTGAATTCATTACTTCCATGCTTCCTGTCATTTTTTAAATCTACAGAATGACTCACAAGAAGGAGAGGAACAAATGCGATGCCCGGAGCAACACTGGCAAAAAATAATACAATAATACTCTGATTCTCTGCAATTTGCTTTCATCAAATTACATACCCCACTCATAATTCAAATATGTTCACTATTAGTTCTGGAGGCAGTAATGATATAAAGGCAGTGGCGAAACGTAAGAAGAATATGCTTTATGAGGAACTAGCTAATGCATTTTCAGTGCGAGAGGAGGAGAAGTAATCTTTTATTGATTGGGAAAGTGTGGCGGAGCTGGGCAGAGGAAGATTTACTGCTAGGCTGGGTTCATGAAAGCCTTGGAGAGATCCAACAAAGAGCTCTAGCTGGATGAGGTGGCCGGTATTGGGCCACCCGTATGGCAAATAAATAAATAATACCTTGTTAATGGAACAGCCTTCAACAATGTACACATGATGTAATATATATATCCAAAGCATTCAACTGATGCTCTTAGGGAACCTTTACTTTTTTTTAATATTTCAATATATTTATATCTTACACATTACAAATATAAAAGTGTAGGTAAATATTGCAGTATAAACATATATTTTGATCTATAAATATTTATATTGCAGTTTCTACCTACTTTTTATATTTGTAATATGTAGGTAAATATATTCACAAATATAAAAATATCTAGCTAAATACTATTATTTAATATATATATATATATATATATATATATATATATTAGTGCTGTCAAACGAGCAAATGTATATACATGTAAATATTTTCAAAATACTAATTACAAAATACTGTATGTATGTGTATTTATATATTCATAATAAATAAACAGTACACATACATATATTATGTAAACAAAAAACTGTACATACAAATAAATTTTTGGACAATATCTTTTGATTAATCAAACTAGATTTTTACTGGTTTATTTCTTGGCTCTTGAATTTATGGTTTCTTTGAGCAAAAAAAGATTTAATAATCACAAAATACTTTAGTCATTTTCCCATATATTTTTAATATAAATGCACTAGGCCCGAGTATCACTGGTATGAACATCCAGCCTAATAATGTAATATCACAAGCGGAGGAGTAAAGAGCCTATCACTATTTAACAACGCAGCATAAATTTCAGCATATCACACTAAGCTGGCTGTGGCAGATATGGGAAAGCGGAGCCAGGGATCTCAGTGAGTTAGCGCTCATACAATCAGAGAATAAACCCCTCAGCCTTGGGATTCCTCTGCCTAAACGACACCACATATCATTAAAAGCACACTTTAGTTGAAAATGGTCCATCCCTCCGACTTATCATCTCCTCAAAATGACCTGATTTGAACCTGGGTCTTCAAACTGAACAGAACTTTGATCACAACTTCATGTAAATGCTTTTATTATTATCAAAACAGCTCAAAGGCACAAATATGAAGGGAGACTCGTAATACTTGCAGGGCCCCTTTTGATCACTTTTTTTCATGAGCGATCTGTAGCATCAGTCTCTCTGATCCAAACATTTATCTAAAACAGTCAGAACTAATTAAACTAAACACTCCTCAAAAGGCATTGGCACACACTACCAAGTCATCAGAGAGGAAGAGAGAGATAACAGACTGTTCCTCATAAATATACTGTAGATGGAACAGCCACAGAAACACTCCAAGCCAAGGTCACTGACCCTCGACAAACAGTGGACGATCTGAACACTCTAAAACCCTTTATGGGTCCTGTTCCTTTAAGCCAATTCCTCTGTTTTCTGATGGAGGATGGAAAAACAGACACAACGGCTGACAGTAAATGGGTTCGGTACGGGTCAGTGACACCGCAGAGACCTGCACAATGTGCGATTCATGGTGTGAAACAACAAGCGAGTGATAAGAAACAAAGATCTCCCTGATGACCACACTGGGTTTTGCACGCATTCGAATGACCACTTTATGCCAGACCACATGAGGACAGGCAGTGAGTAATTAAAAAACTAATTCAGGAGGAACTGCAGTCTCCTGGTACCTTGCAAGCCCCTCAAATTAATGTCTATGCACCAAGTCAACCTTGTGGGTAGATTTGAGGGATGTCAGGAGGACGATACTTTGGTACCAAGATGATACTAAAATAAACACTAAAAAATAAAATAATTTATTTATTTTTATGTTTCATTTTTAAACTTAATCTTTTTTCTATTTTTTCAACAGTATGAAATTTTTATAATATTGAAAATATCAAATGATCATTATCAGCCAGAATTCTAATAGCAGCCTGACTTTTTTTAAGATTTCATTTTACATTTTAAATATTTAAATATATTTATAATAAAATATTTTAAATGCTAAAATGACTATAAGTAAAACAACAAACAAATGCAAACGAAACAATACATTTATGTACAAATGGGATATATGCAGGGTTATTACAGTTAACTAAAACTTAAACTAAAATGAAAACTATTTTCAGAACATTTATGTTACTTGAAATAAAATTACTGTAATATTTAACTATAGTTAAAAAATAATAATTAAATACAATTTCAGTTAGTTGCCAAGGCAAATTTTCTCATTTTAATTTAGTTTACCTTGATGTACTAAAATAACTAATGAAATAAAAAAAATTATCAATTAAATTAAATAAATCAAATAAATTAACATAAATATATATATATATATATATATATACATACATACAGAGAGAGAGAGAGAGAGAGAGAGAGAGAGAGAGAGA
>NW_015505636.1:254434-267406 GCF_001515645.1 Sinocyclocheilus grahami
AGAGAGAGAGAGAGAGAGAGAGAGAGAGAAACAAACTACTAAAAATAACAAAGACAGCAAAAATACAAAAACTTTCAAATTAAAAGAAAAAAAAAGAAAAAAAAACTTATTCAAAATATGAATAAAAACTATAATAATATCTTAATTATACTAATATAACACTGGATCTACAGATATACAGCCTGTCACGTTGTGTTATGTTGATAATATTAATCAAAACTCTTATACATTATTTTAAACAAAAATAAAAAATATTATTTTAATATTTAACTTGTTAAATAAAGCAACCTGTTTACTAGCATATTCGTTTTTGCTGTGGTATAAAATCTGGTATAGACAATAATGGTATGGAGTGCTGAAGGTATAGTATTGTAATATCAAAATAGTATAATAGTATTGTGGATTTACAAAGAAATATACACCAATGCAAAGGTGGTAATGAGTTCCTTAACCAACTTGCAGATTAAATTTGTAATTCCTGTTGATGTGCATTAACATGCAAGACACCACAGGCAAGAGGGATCTTCTGAGAGCATTTGGAGCAGATCCAAATCTTAGGAGGCCATCTATCCCTCCAAACGCTCCTTTCATCCATCACCCAGCACTGCACTGCAGAATGGCCTTCTGGGAGAACTCTCCTGATTTCTATCTCTCTGACAAACACCCGTCCCTCCCGACCTGATCCTTCCATCCGGCTGGAGGCTGGCCTCCTTCCAGCAGTCAGGGTCTTAATGTGCGATACGCATGCACAAATAATTTAATGGCTGTATTAGCAGAGACAAGCTGAGTCCAAAACATTTTGGCTGGTTGATCCATCACTGTCCCTCTTTTGCCGTGCGCCCACGGGAACAATTAGCCGTTAAATATGTACAAGCTTTAGGAGAGAGACAAAAAGATCTGAACTCTGGGAATTCCCAGGGCCAAGACAGCAGATAATGTGTGTCAATACGTGACCTGAGATTAAAATGGAATGAGGTGAACAGGCAAGGCGGTCTTTCCAAGGAAGACACCTAGAAGGATGCACATTTAAAGGGCACCTATTATGCAAAATTCCCTTTCACATGTTGTTTGGACATAAATGTGTGTTGGCAGTGCGTGTACACAACCACCCTATAATGATAAAAATCCACCCACTCCTTTTTTTTTTTTAAATCTCAATATATATTTAGCAGCGTCTCAGAGCAAGCCGATCACAGAATCCGTAAAGTGTGACATCACAATTTACCAGCCCCACCCACAATTGTTGATTGACACTGTCGTAATCTAGCCGAGACCCCACCCTGAGTGAGCCGCACACAATCCACCATGTTTATCTTCACGCTAGAGCATTTATAAGCAGCATTCCAGTAAGAAATGTCTCCTTATAGACGTTATTCAGTCCAGAGCAGTGAGTGATTCTCTGCTTTTATTTGATTCTTTGGGTCATATTAATAGCATCGATAGCAGTATAGGTACTGTATATTATGCTGATGTCACTTAATACACAGATGTAATATAAACATGCGATTTCTTTCCCAGATGTTTACCTTCACAAATGTGTTTTTAACAAACTCGTGTGTGAAAGAGAACGTAGTACACACATGCCATGTGCAGCCACTTTCTATATGCATGCTACGGATGTTTGCGCTCAGAATAGTTTAAACTAATATGGCTTTAAAACGCAGGATTTCAGCGCGATAGACATGATAATCAAAACCAAACAGATGTTTTTTTAGCAGATACAAGCTGTAAAGGCACTTCTCTATTCTGCAAAAGAGGGCGGGGAGCAGCAGCTCGTTTGCATTTAAAGAGACATGCTCTTATACAGCGTGTTTCTGCTTCCACTCAAAATAGGCATTTTCAAAATGATATATATATATAAAATAAATGATCTGTGGGATATTTTGAGCTGAAACTTCACAGACATATTCTGGGGACACCTGAGACTTATTTTACATATTGTAAAAAGGGGCATAATAGGTGCCCTTTAAATCAGTATCACATTGCATATGTAAGTGAAGTGACATGTGGCCAAGTATGGTGACCCGGAATTACTCGGAATTAGTGCTCTGCATTCCCATCCAAAGTGCACACACACAGCAGTGAACACACAACCGGAGCAGTGGGCAGCCATTTATGCTGCGGCGCCTGGGGAGCAGTTAGGTGCCCTTGAGCAAGGCACCGAACCCCTCAGTCGTGGTATTGAAGGTGGGAGAGAGCGCTGTACATTCACTCCCCCCACCTACAATCCCTGCCGGTACGAGACTCGAACCCACAACCTTTGGGTTATGAGTCCGACTCTCTAACCATTAGGCCACGACATATTTAGATTACCTTTGCTGTCACTTGACATTAATCTTTAAAACACTGATAATTTATTATCACTCTTAAAGAATCTTATTTTTAAATAAAATGTTTAAATATCATTTTTAAATAAAATAAAATGTATAATGTAATAAAATTACATTCTAATTAAATTTCACTTTAATTTATTAACATTGCAGATTATTTTTACAATTATTAATTTAATTTCGGAATTTATTTTTAGAAATGTATTTGTTTTTATTATAAAAATAGCAGCCTTTACTGACAATAATATATTAAAATAACTATTGAATTTTCATATCAACCACAATAATCAGTGCATCCCTACAGAATTTATTAATTAACAGTTAAATGTATACAATTTATATTTATTAAAATTTAACTAACTCAAACTTTTCTTTTAGCTTTTAATATTTTTTTAATAATTACTGGCCACTATGAACATGGAAAAGATCTATTTTTACATTTTAGACTTTTGTTTGTACTATCCCTTTAAATGTACAGTTGCCATCATGCAACAAAATGCTCACCACACATGACGCCCAGCATGGAGAAAAGACATTTAGACAATTAAACTGCGGCAGCGATTATGTGCCCAGATGCCAAGAGCTGGCACTGAACAGATACCAGGACGCCAGGGTCAGGAGCCTCAAAAATGTATTAAATTGATATTTTAATAAGGTACACAAAACCACCACGTTGAGTCCATCAAAGAAATGGAAGCTGAATAAGCTAGCAGACACCTGTTTTATCAGCACGCTATGCCTGACACAGTCAAACTCAAACAGCTGGCATTTCATGTCCCACTTTTCCCTTTTTTTTGCCTCAATTACACACAGCCGTGTGCCCAAAATGTCAGACAGGATTAGAGAAGGAAAGGTCAGAGTAGGGACGGGGGTGTGAGAATGAACACTGGTAATTCTCTGATGGAGAACGTCTCTCAGACTGCACTCTTTTCTCACAATGTTTCTGTAATAACTCTTTACTCAGTCCAACCCTCAAAGCCCCACAATGCTCCGCTCTGCCCCATCATGACCGAGCATGTCACCACTGATGCATTTGGACGCAGAAGCGACGCCCTTGTCGTGATTTTCACAGACAGTAGCGCAGCTCATACGAGCACATAGTAGCTGTCTATCACCCGTCAGCCACAATTCGGCTCTGAGCCTGTGATAGGACAAGAAAAAGAGCACTGAGATTGTGCATCAATGCATGGTGAAATACAGCCTAAATAATGATGCATAAATATTCTATTTTAATTGCTGTGAAATAAACAATAAGCAAGTCAGAAGGTGCATTCCTGCTTAGTTTATTAAGCGCACTAGCAACAGTGTCAGGTATTTTTAGGACTGTCAAAACCACTCCAGTGCACTGAAACATCCGCTCCCAGACAGCATCAGCTGCTCACTGGATTCCTATGATGGAAATGCCATCACCTTCTTAAAGGCACAGTAAGCAATGTTAGTGGTTTTGAAATTTCCACTACACTTAGTTATGTCTGTTCTTTCTGTACCCTGACCTACGAAGAGACCGTCATCGGTAGCAAAATTGCTTATTGTATGACAAACTAACCCTAGTGATACAAGCTGAACATGGCATTTTTATGCTTTTTTGCCTGCGTCCCACTCTATACACAAAATTACTGACCTCTGATTGGCTAAAATAATCTCTTTTTTTATTATTTAGAGAGCCTAAATGGTCAAAGACAAGTGTAATGTTTCAGGACACCGAATTAAGGCCCAGTGCCCGGTTGCATAAAGCAGCTTAAGTTTTTCCCTTAAGTATGAGACTTAAGGCGTGATTTCCCCTTACCTAAGGGAATTATTTAAGGGTGTTGCATATAATCCCTTAAACACTTCCCTTAGCAAAGCGAAACCATTAAGTGTTTCACGACAGCGACCCAGGTTTTGCCGTTAAAAAATGGACTGTTGCCATGGTCACGTTATTTGTTAATGCAGATAGCGGTGTAAGTTTTCACAGTAAACAATATAATATGGATAAGGAAAACAAAAAAGAAAACCAAATATGAAAGAGAAGGACCAGACGAGACAGAAACTCAAATTGATAATTCACTCAAAATGGAAAATTCTGAAAAATCGTTTACTCACCCTCGTGTCAGTTCAAATAAGACTTTTATTCATCTTTGGACAACAAATAAAGATCTCTCATCATTTCTGTCCATGTAGAGGTTTTCAGGGACTAGTGTGAATAAATACATATTTAAATGCAAAGAGACAAGATAGTCTATGCATGACGTTTTATTCGTATCCAAAACGATGTAAACATTAAAGCGCTAAACTCTCATGCAGTGTGTGTTTCTTTCATAGGCGAAGCCGGAGGGTGCTCTCGCGCTGAAAGTCCAAACCGGATTCATAGAAGTATCTTATAAGCTGAATAAAAAGCAGAAACGTCATCAACACAATAAACACACGATTGCAACAATACATGGTTTATGTGTGTTTTTCAAGTCATCTCCATGCAGGTAATATGTAGGAAAATACAGGAATAAAATATTATGGAATATAAATTTGCTCTCGAGTGTGACGCACTCACGTTTGAGCTAATTATATGTGCTGTATGTAATTTGATCAATGTTTATATGTGAATATATGCATAAATTTAAATCTGTTTAACATATAAAGTGGCCGATCATGACTTAGAAAACTTTTGTGTAACACTTAAGGTGACATTTTCCAACCCTCATGTTATCCTTAGGAAAATGACAGTTAAGGGGCTTTATGCAACACTTAACGGGTTTTAAGGGATACTTCTAAGGGTTTATGACATTTCACCTAAAGAAACCCTTAAGTAACATTTAAAGGATATTTTATGCAATGCCCTTAAGTGTAAGGGAAACTTAAGGGCGATCTTAAGGGAAGATTACACTTAAGGTGCTTTATGCAACCGGGCACAGAACCTTAGTAAAGGCATCATAAAAATAGTCCATGCGACATCAGTCGTTCAACCTTAATTTTATGAAGCTACGAGAATACTTTTTGTGTGCAAAGAAAACAAAAATAATGACTTTATTCAACAATTTATTCTCTTCCGTTTTAGTCTCTGCTGCCATTCATGAGAGTACCACGATATTTTGAAGAACACTGGTAACCCAACAGGTTGGGTTCACATTGACTTCCACTGTATGGACAAAAATAAATAAAAAATACAATGGGAACCGAAACTGTTTTGTTTTATTAGAGTTCTATTGTATGAGGGTTCTATTGTGCAGAAGTTCTATTGTAAATATATTAAGACAAAGTTTATTATTGTCTTTTTATTGTTGTCTTTTAAGCTTTTTTTCTTGGCTAAATCTGGTCAATTTTATATTGATAATATTAATGCGTATTTTCTGTGATTAAATAAATGGCAATCACATATTTCATAATGGTACTGTATTTTTAACAGCTACAAAAAAGCACATGACAATGAGATATACAGTGATGTTCTTAAAGCTGCAGTCCGTAAGTCTTGCCTCTTGGTGGACATCTCTGTTTGAAACCTGCAATTGCAGTTATTTGCAGAATTATCATCTTTACGTGGGTTGTGCATCGGTACGGCTCCTCAGCGTGGATGAATCTAATGTTTTAATGCTTCTTTACATTTACAGATGTGACGTAATGACACAAAGACGAACGGCGGCATGCTTGTATTTCCCATGAAAACCTCAAGTACCACTCAAATTAGAAAACATTAATAGGTAAGGAGATAGTTTTGAACACTGGCCGATTATGTACTAGCCCAAAAATTGATTTAGGATAATTTTTAACCAAAAAAAAGTTACGGACTGCAGCTTTAATAAACACCTGCTACATTTTAATGTGTGACCTTGTAATCATGCTGCAGGTAATGAAGTCATCAGTGTCCCAATGTTTAGTGAATCAAGGCCTTTGCTAGTGCACAAAATCGTGTTCGTGATATACTGATACACGCCATGAGGAAACTAGGGACTGGAGTCAGAGTGAAGCAAAATAAGCAGAGAGGGAAAGAGGGAGGGATGGAGAGACAGAGCAAGCATAAATATTACGCTGACAGCACCACGGATGAGAATATCATGTCCAGTCTTATTTAGCTAGCCATGCTCAAAGGAAAATGTTTTCACTGTAAACACCACAGTGAAGTGAAGCACATCATCTCAAAAATATCTAAAAGACCTTTAAATCCCAGGCAGTCCTGAGTAAATGTAAATTCTACATACTACAGGGATTATTACACACATAATAGAGATAAAACAGGAACAATGTTCCTTCACCGCGTGTGCTTTTTATTTCCCTGAAGGGACTCATAGGTCTTGGTATCGCTCTAGTCCAAGGTTGGGCTGTATGGAAGCTAAAGTCATTTTGAAATGTAATATGCAAAATGGCAATGCAATATGTAAAATGGCACTGTATTTCTGTATTTAAATTTACATTTTCCCATACATATGAGCAACATTTACTGCAAAATAAAAATTCAATTATATCGTTTAAATTTGCCATTTTCTACACTAGTTTTAAAACATATTTTAAAGCTTTATAAGTTGCAAAATGAAAATGTATTACCCAAATTGATTAGATATATTTAACATGTCCAAGCAAAAACTGTAGCAAAATTATCATTTAAATGCTGTTTTTCCTAAATGCATTTAGACTTACGGGTAGGACACTTGGGATTGCATTTTCATCATAATACCGCATGATAATTGTAGCAAAATGCAGTGAGAATTTCAAAATGCATTCTGTGCCAAAGGTGCAGCAAAAGGGTAGCAAAATGGTGATTTAAATGTCAAGTCAAGTTAAGTCACCTTTATTTATATAGCGCTTTTAACAATACAGATTGTGTCAAAGCAACTGAACAGCATTAATTAGGAAAATAGTGTGTCAAAAATGCAAAATGACAATCGTAAACACTCATTTTTCAGTTAAAGGCAGTTTATCATTGAATTCAGTGATGTCATCATCCAGCTCAGTTCAGTTTAAATAGTATCTTTGCCATCAAGTCAACGATAATCGCTGGAAATGAAGTGTCCCCAACTAAGCAAGCCAGAGGTGACAGCGGCAAGGAACCAAAACTCCATCGGTGACAGAATGGAAAAAAACCTTGGGAGAAACCAGGCTCAGTCGGGGGGCCAGTTCTCCTCTGACCAGACGAAACCAGCAGTTCAATTCCAGGCTGCAGCAAAGTCACATTGTGCAGAGGACTCATCTGGTTCCTGTGGTCTTGAAATGTCTTTTATTTTTCTTAAATGCATTGACACTTACATATATGACGTTTCAATTGCATTTTCATTAAATACCCCGTGATGAATATAGTTTAAGTCATTGTGGATTTGAAAATGCATTCCGAGCCGAGCACGCCCCCTACCTGTCAATCATTACATCAAGGCAGGGCTCGGCAACAAGACGCACAATAGGTCAATATTCACCATTAACCAAACGCTAATAATTATCTCTCACCGTTTACACTTCGATTGATGCACATACTGTAAGCAAACACAGTGCTATTCTACACTTATTTACTTGCCACCTTACACCGTGTCTACATCAGACGCGACAGTTGTCGTGTCGCATTGCGCCGCATCCATTGTAGACAGCATCACTGATTATAATGGGTTCAATGCTGTCTTTTGCCACGCCGCTGGCATCAGGTGTAGACATGTTGCCTTATTTCCTCTTGCACGTCCCGTGGCACTTATAAGCGTTGCACCTGCCTCAAGATTTCTCTTACACTCCGATTGATGCCCCGTTACCATACAGAAAACGCTGCCACTTTCACTGTGCCTGCCCCAGACGACAGTTCACCAGTCAGATCTAGGCGCAGCTGTCACAGAACATGCCACAGCCAAGGTAAAAATCACGGCATCATTCGCGGTATCCGATGGCTGTAAACAGTGAGAGATGTTGTGGCAGGCGCGTGAAGTTCAGGTGCCACGGAACATACGCTGTTTTACGGATTAAAAATAAAAAAGTAATCAAATATAAGGTAAGGTAGTAGTTAAGTGTAGAATAGCACTGTCTGTTTGCTTACAGTATGTGCATCAATCGGAGTGTAAACGGTGAGAGATGTTCAGGCAGGTAAAAAGCATTTGGTTAATGGTGAATATTGACCTATTGTGCATCCTGTTGCCTTTTCAAATCGGAATGCATTTTCAAATCCACAATGACGTAAACTATATTCATCACGGGGTATTTAATGAAAATGCAATTGAAACGTCATATATGTAAGTGTCAATGCATTTAAGAAAAATAAAAGACATTTAAATCACCATTTTGCTACCCTTTTGCTGCACCTTTGGCTCAGTATGCATTCTGAAATTCTCACTGCATTTTGCTACAATTATCACGCGGTATTATGATGAAAATGCTCAAGTGTCCTACCCGTAAGTCTAAATGCATTTAGGAAAAACAGCATTTAAATTATAATTTTGCTACAGTTTTTGCTTGGACATATCTAATCAATTTGGGTAATACATTTTCATTTTGCAACTTATAAAGCTTTAAAAATATGTTTTTAATTTGCATATTAAAACTAGTGTAGTTAGTTAGTAGGCAAATTTGAATTATATAATTTAATTTTCATTTTGCACTAAATGTTGCACATATGTATGGGAAAATATCAATTGAAATACAGAAATACATTGCCAGTTTACATATTGCATTGCCATTTTGCATATTACATTTCAAATTGAATTTTTGAACACATATGCTTCCATAGGGCCGAGATAAAACAACCAGCTTTTAATTCCTCCTTCCTTATGTAACAACAGAGCTAATTCAGCCATGAGTTCATATCTAGGACACGAGTCTGCCTGGCCTTACAGAGCCGGGAGCATCAGAGTGTAGCAGTGGGCTGCACTACTGCTGAAGCACATTTAGCAGATGAGCCGGATCAGAGAAAAATAAATAAATAGCACACAAAATAAATAGGCTACACAAAAAAATGTATATGATTTTAAATAGGCTAAATAAGTACAACCATTATATTATATTATATTATATTAATTATATTATATTATATTATATTATACTCACTACAATTCAAAAGGAGCGGTAATATTTCTTAATGTTTTTGAAAGTCTCTTATGCTCACCAAGGCTGCATTTATTTAATTTAAAAATACAGTAAAAACATTCATATTGAGGTCCCACTCCCAGGACTCGAATTTGAAACGTCCGAAGCACAATGTCTCTACATGTTCGAGCGCTGCCCACAAGGCAATATGTGTTTTCTTGTATTAAAAAAAAAAAAAAAAATATTGAGGTCCCACTCCCAGGACTCGAATTTGAAACGTCCGAAGCACAATGTCTCTACATGTTCGAGCGCTGCCCACAAGGCAATATGTGTTTTCTTGTATTAAAAAAAAAAAAAGCTTTTATGACACCGTAATTTTAGATACCAGTCAAATTTTACATTTCTTCATTCCAATCTTGATACCACTGCAAAAACTTCTAGCCTAACAAACATAAAGTTCAAACATTATTGAAGATAAGTGAATAGTCAGTAAATAACAGTGTTGGGCAGTAACTAGTAACTGTAATAATATAACTTTTTGCAGTAACTAGTAGTGTAACTAATTACTAATAAGATTTCAGTAATAATATTACAGTTACCATCCATAAAACAGCTTAGTTACTTTTAAAATCCAACAATCAAATAATTTATTTTCATAATTTTCACAACTCGCGCATCCATGTGATGTCCCCAGTGCAGCAGGCAAGCTTGGAATATGGAAAAGCTTACATTCAGCAGATAGAAATATTGTATTGATTTTGTCAGGAAAAAAGATGATCATGAGCACTTTTGTGTAAGTTGTGGCTTTACTTTACATCCCTCTGATCAGCATGTGGTACATTATATTACTATAATTAAAAATCTTTTTGGAAAATTAAAAGTTTCTTACAAACTTAATGAAATATAATCGCATATGGGTAACGGAGAAATTACAATTAGCTTCAAGCTACACATGACAATTAATGAGATTAATACAACACTTCTACTTGAATGTCACTATCAATCACTAGAATTTTATGTGGAAGATACACAGTTACAACTTCTGTGGGGCATGAAGAAAAAGTAATGTAACTAGTAGTGTAACTAATTAATTACTGTTGCCAGAAAGTAATAAGTAAAGTAACAATATTACTTTTTAAATGAGTAACTAGTAATGAGTAATATATTACATTCTTTGAGTAACTAGCCCAACACTGGTAAATAAGATAACATGAACAAATTACAAGCAATAGAACAAATAAAAAATAGAACAAAGATACAAATTAAACAATGCTTTAGATTTGTAGGTGTTCAAGTATAGAAACTGAATAATCAAATGTAAAGTAACATTGCATTTTCTTAACTGTATATGTATATTTTCTGTTCTTTTCTTTTCTTTCTAGATTAACATCGTATTTTTACCGACACTGGCAGCAGCTGGTAAATTAGGCAATGTCACTTTAAGACACCATTCACGGACACTGACACACATCCAATTTTTTCTCAACTGTTTATGTTTACTTACGAAATAACCGACTGTTTTCGAGGAAACTCGCTGAGTGTGCATGCCTGAAGTCTCCCGTTTGATGTGGTCGTAAAGACGTTCTGCATCTAAATAAATGCAATTCTTGTCAAGAAAAAAGAAACAGAAGCAACCCTAGATCCACCCCTGCGATAATGCATTAAATATTTTGAAAATATTAACTGCATGTGTTAACATTAATTTATAGCACTAATATATATAAAACATCCTATACATCCCATACACACACACACAGAGAGACACATATATGCATATAGTAAGTGTCAGTGGTGTATAAAGTACCTGAAAGCCATACTCAAGTAAAAGTACATATCTTACCAGAAAATGACTTTGGTAGAAGTTGAAGTCACCGTTTAGAATATTACTTGAGTAAAAGTCTTAAAGTATGTGATATCTATTGTACTCAAGTACGAAAAGTATTTTTTAAATCTTAAACATACTTAAGTATTGAAAGTAAAAGTACAAGTAAATGCAAAATGGAAAAGAAGCAAATAAATATATATAAAATATGTTCATACACGACTTGAGTAGCAAGATTGTGTTCAGTTTGAACTCTTTCTTCCATTTTGTATTTTTAGGTAAGAATAAGAAGCACTTCATCTGGTCCTTAGTGTCTTTCATTCCAACGTAAGAAAACATGTCTGGAATCTGGAATCTTAAGCATTTAGATGTATTTACACAGTTTATGTATCTCAAAGGGCATGGATGCATTTAACCTGCAATTACAGATGGATAAATAATGTTTTGTTTTTAAAACGTTGAATGTAAAACGCTGAATACTGATATTTCGAATAATTTAAAACATGAACAAAATAGTAGAAATGTGAAATTAAAACCGCCAGTAGGTGGCAGCAAGTGACTGTTAATGAGTGAGTCATTGAGATTCAACCGATTCATTTAAACGACTGATTAATTCAGAAACAAGCATTTGACTGTGTTAATGAGTGAATCACTGAATAATTTTTATCAACCGATTTGTTCAAAAAGCTGATTAATTTAATATGTAAACACCGTCCATTGCTCAGAGACACAAAACAGTGCTGTGATCTTTGGAACTATTTTCGTTGGCAAAATTGAGCAAAAACAAGCAATATTATGTCTAAAATGTAAGTCACTAATTGCTTTACTGAACTTGTATAAAATGATTATTAAATGTGTTCATGCTGATATTTGCAGAAAACCGGTAGGCTACTCTTTGTGTGATATAGATTAAGTTAACTATATTAAATTATATAAACATAAAAAAGCATACAGAAGCATTTTTGGCGTCTACAATTTAGAATGCCTTGAATTTTGAGTTTTAATAGACTAATAAATCACGTGCGTGCACTCTCGGTGATATACTTACCATATTATCGCAGACGAGTGGAAACTTGATTGGAAAATTAAATCATCCGCAGTTGTGCGCGCAGCCGCACACTTTTTTGCACATGAGCAAAGGTGTTTGCAGGAGTCTAATTCTAGTTCACACTGCATGATTTTCAAACTCGTCGGATCGCCTTTGTTTTCACACTGCGTGACTATCTGGGGCAAGTTCAAGCTCAAACCTGTGTGCACCGTTTTGCTACGGTTTCCGGGTTGAACGACATGTTTCCTGGAAACGGTGTGCAACGGGGTTTGAGATGCGTTTTCTCTTGTTTGGTGGGTGTGTCAAACATGTCAGCCCAATCAGTAGCAACATGTATGTGTAAAAGATCGGCCAGGCTCTGCCACCACCCAATCACAACCATCCCTCTCACCTGAGTTCTAAGCACCCGCACCTGTCACCAATCAAGCACCTCATTACCAGCCTGCATAAAAGCACACACCTCAGACACCCTCACTGTCCGGTCTCGTTCATATGTAGAGGACTCACTGACTTTGCTACAGATTACCTGTGAATACTTCGTGCATTACTTACCTCCTGTGTTCCTCCTAGTGTCTCCAAGTCTCCAAGTGTCTCCTGCATCTCCTAGTTCACGGATCGCTGAGGTGTGTGCTTCCCCGGATACCTTCCAGCCTCACTCAAGCCAAAGACTCGGATCACTCCACTCTCCATATCCTCTGCCCTCTCTCACGGACCTTTCCCTCACCCTCACTTCCTCCAGACTCAGCACCAGTATTCACTGTGACCAAATAAACTGTTTTGTATAAAACTAACCTGTTGTGTCAAACCTCTTC
>NW_015505636.1:267482-282572 GCF_001515645.1 Sinocyclocheilus grahami
AGTGACTGCACCATCGAGCGTATTTTGCAGTATTAAACACGTGTTTATACCGATTTAATCAGGCTCCAAAAATTCTTCAAAAAGAACACAAAGAATGGCCTTCTCAGCTGCCATAGTTGCAACTCTTGCGTCATCAGAACAGTGTTCAACGCACCACCGTTTTTGTCGGGGCTGAACGCAGCCCTGGTGTAGCATTCAGTTGCTGCTGTGTTCACATTGCACGATGGATCAGCGACAGGGGGTTTCACATTGCATGACTTCACAATAGGAAGAATCGCCGACAGCTCTGTCTGGTCCGCAAACTATGTTTCACAACAAAACACATGCGAGAAGTGATAAGAAAATAACGCGAGAACCCATGTGCGTCACACTGGAGTTCTCGAGCAAGACTGGAATTATTTTTAAAAAAAATATATAGCCTGCAAATTGTCTGTGAGCTGATTTCCAGCTACAAGGAGAAAAAGAAAAACAGATTATGCAGGAGGGAGATGCAGGGAACAGGGATTGGGTGTTCTGCAAAGAGAGTTGGAGGTAAATAATTTTGCAGTAACTGTTATGCTGATGTTGTGGCTGGTCAAGCAAATGTGTGTGCTTGTTTCTGTATGATATAATTGTTCATATATCTATTAAAGTACTGATATTCTGGTCTATAACTCCTCCCCGAACTTCCCTCTGCCCTGTATCTTGGTCTCTCATTGGCTGTAGGTCATCGCCGATGTAGTTTTCAGTCAGAAATCATTGCACACAGCGTGATTGTGAATCGCCGACAGCTCCAGATATTTAGCATGCCAAATATTTTGCGGCGTGAACGAGCACCGATTTGCCTCCAATTTCGGGCATTTGTCGGCAATTTCGCAAAACCTGTCAGCGAGTGAAAAATCTGGCTAAAATCATGCAGTGTGAACTCGGCATAACTTGCAGACGGCAGACCACTGATTCGTCAAACCTGCTTTCCTGCAGTCTGTGTTCTTCTGACTTCTCTATTTTGTAGTAAGTAACGAATATGCTTCGGGGAAATGTATAGGAGTAAAAGTATACATTTTAATTAGTTAATGTAGTGGAGTAAAAGTTACTCAAGTAAAGTACATACTCCCAAAAAATACTTAAGTACTGTAACGAAGTATTATTACTTCGTTACAATACACCACTGGTAAGTGTGTAAGTGTGATGGCAAAATGCAAATCCCAGATCAAGAGCTAAATCTGTTTTCATTTCACCCGATCCTTCATTTTTCACTGTCCTGCCCAACTAGCGGCACTCATCCCTCTGCATATCTACACTTCTCTCCAGTAACTTCTCTGGTCTGCCAAGTTCATCTCCTCTTCCTACCCGGCACACTGCCATCGCCTCATGCACACCTTCCACAGCTCTGCGCCAGCCAGCACTTTCAGACTTCTTGCCGTCTCTTTCTTTTGCTTGCTTTGCAGAAAAACAGGCTCATGCAACACAACAGATCATGGTTATTTATCGTCTGCTCCATGCCTCCATTTCATATTGGTCCCTCAGACAGCAGTACTTAGTACTAACACTTTAGATGTTTGGTGATGCACACTACAAGCAAGCATTTCCTGTACTGATATTCATAAGTATGATATTTCACCAGTTTTATGATCAATTATATTGCATATATTGCACTTTTTGCATTACATGTATTTTTGCACAGAATTCAGTAGGAAAAGTTGACATAAGCAAACAGGCTTCAGGTCATCAGGTCATTTCAACAATCCAATTCACAGCTTTACTGCACATCACCAAAAATCTGTATCTGTCACTTTGATATGCCTTTTATATTTAAAGGTGCCTAGTGTACGTTCGGTATTGCTTGGTACAGTCATTCACATAGATTTTCTTTTTTGTCCTGGGCATCACATGTGTTGGCGGGGTGAAGGGAGGTGATGTGTGCATTGAGACTGCTGGTCATTCTGACAGGCACTATCTGAGTATAGGTGTTTGTTCAGCTGCTGTCATTTGCCTCCAATTGCGCTTCATCACAGTTATGAATGCTGATTACAAGCCCTATATATCTGTGTCCAATGGCAACAGCATTTACGTTCATTACAATCAGTGACTTGAACAGCAAGATGGTTCTTTCAGAAAGCAAAGCAATGAAGTTCCCAAGGACACAACCATATCACGCTGTTTCAGGACAGAATTTGTTTTTATCTTAAGTCGCAGTAAATTGTCATTCACAACTCATTGTGCTTCCGCAATGTAACATTTTTCTGAGTGAAAAGGGATAGATGAGACGACAAAAAAACTTAGGGCAGGACTTTTAATTGAGCAAATGTATCATTCATGTAACCGTTGGGCATGAATTTAACAATGACAAAGACAATTTGATTCCCAAAAAAATGCATGAACTGATTTTTATTTTTTTTAAACTTACATCTGCAAAGATAAGCCGATACAGATAAGCCAATTATTTTCAAATTATGGTCAATGTGAAAACTTTTTTTTTTTTACATATGTGACCCTGGACCACAAAACCAGCCTTAAGTCACTGGGGTATATTTGTAGCAATTGCCAAAAATACATTGTATGGGTCAAAATTATTGATTTTTCTTTTATGCCAAAAATCATTAGGATATTAAGTAAAGATCATGTTCTATGAAGATATTTTGTAAATTTCCTACCGTAAATATATCAAAACTTATTTTTTGATTAGTAATATGCATTGCTAAGAACTTCATTTGGACAACTTTAAAGGTGATTTTCTCAATATTTTGATTTTTTGCACCGTAAGATTCCAGATTTTCAAATAGTTGTATCTCGGCCAAATATTGTCCTATCCTAACATTAAAAAAAATTGACCCTTATGACTGGTTTTGCGGACCAGGGTCACATTTGGTAAAAAAAAATTTTATGTAAAAAAAAACCCACAAACAAAAAACAAAGCCATTTTGGGATAACAACTTTGCCCATGAAAACAAAGATAATTTTGAGACTTAAAATGAGTTATGATGGCAAAAAACAAAACATAAACTAAAATTAATATAGGAGAAATGACCAAGTGAAGTGAAATATTTAATATTAACCACTATTGTTAAAGTTATATAAACCAATATTGTTAAATGTTAAAGTAAAATGGATAAGCAAATTAATATTTTGATGAAACATTACAAAAACAAACTATTTAAATTTTTTTAATCAAAGTAAGACCAGGAATATGCATTTAGTAGAAAAGAGACTCAATTTTGATTTCATGTTGATGACATTAATGATTTAAAGCTGGTAGAAAAAAAAACAATGGAATCGTGCCCTGGCGTCCAACTGTGTAGCTGGTAACATTTAAAAAGGAAATCATATCAGCTTCATTTTTCGTTCACTCCATGGCATATCTGACACATTGCTCATTTTCTTGTCATATTACATAAATTGATTTTGTCTAAAGTGATCTAGTCAATATGTTTGCTGTTTCTGTGAGTTCATACATCCCACCTGCACTAAATCAATACTCTGCTCATGCACAGAATGAGAAAAAAAATTCATTAAAGTGCAAATGTTCCCTGTGTGTAATTTTCCTCTCTTCTTGCATTTGGCTCATTAGCGAGACGCCGCCGACCGAAGCGATGCGCACACAGTTACATGAGCGTTGACCCTCGCTGGCTTCACAGGGGAGCCCACCATCCAGTGTGCATGTGAAGGAGAGGAAGGGGGAAAAACTCTCTAATAAAACACTCACTGTAGCAGAAAGTACACCGGCGAACAGCTGACTGCGCTCTGATTCGCTTAATAACTGCATAAGGAGAGAAATTAAGACAATTAACTTCACACATAATGCCATCAGCGATACTCATAGCAGGGAGCACATGTGATCTTTTGGTCTCCAGTGATGTCATCTTTTCTTCGTGAATGTCTCATCAAACGAGTCATGCGCCGAGTTAGCTCATTCTGACAAACTGAGTTTGTTAATAAGGCTTTATCATGAGGGAATTACAGTTTGTCTCAGGCAAAAGGACACATCAATACATTCTTAGCAGTTTGGAGGTCTTTTTTTAATAGGAAAGGGCCTTAAAAAGCTCTGTTGAATATTCATTAAAACTAATATTTAAAAACACAAATAGTTTAATACTAAATATTTTTAATTACATATTTAAATATATATGATATATTAAAAATACTTCTTAAAATATATTTTAAAGGAATAGTTCATCCAAAAATGAGGAGTTTGTTTCTTCATCAGAACAAATTTGGAGAAAATATGCATTACATCATGTGCTCACCAATAGATCCTCTGCAGTGAATGGGTGCCATCAGAATAATTTCAAACAGATGATAAAAACATCACAATAATCCACAAGTAATCCACAAAATGAAAAGCTGCATGTTTGTTAGAAACAAATCCAAGACGTTTTTAACTTCAAATGAGTCCTCTCCATATGTTGCTTTCTACAGTGAAAAAGTATTCTCATCTGAATCAGGAGAGAAATATGCACAGATCAAGCACCATTTACATGAAAAAAAAAGTTATTAATTATACAGCAGGTGATGGACTATCTCCTTGGAGGAATAGTTATTATGGATTATGGAGTGGTATTTTGGCCAGAAGCAATGGTTTAAAGTTAAAATGCTTTAATGATGGACTTGTTTCTTACAAAAGTTTTCTCTTCACAAGGCTTGAATTGTTTGTGTAACTGTTTTAACTCTCATTCTGATGGCACCCATTCACTTCAGATGATCCACTGGTGATCTATAGGCATGTAATGTTAAATTTGTCCAAATCTGAAGAAACAAACTCATCTACATCTTGGATGGCCTGAGGGCCAGTAAATGTTTAACACATTTTCATTTTTGGGTGACCTTTGGGTCCTTTAATATATAATACATTTATGTTAACTCTTTCGCAAATATTAATTTTTCATACTGTACTATGTGTGCACATTACAATGTTGCAATGTCTAAATTCACTTTTTTGATTTTTCTTTTCTTTTCTTTAGGCAAAATAGTATATAATTTTAATATCTGACATTTATCAGTTATTAGCCATAACATGAAAATTATTGTTAGCCAAAAAATTTAAAAAAAATTTAAAATTTTACACCATTTTGATTGGACAAAAATGTATGGTTTGTGCAAATTAGAGGTTTCTTAAAGGGATAGTTCACCCAAAAATGAAAATGGGATGTTTATCTGCTAACCCCCAGGGCATCCAAGATGTAAGTGACTTTGTTTCTTCAGTATAACACAAACTGAGATTTTTAACTCAAACCGTTGCAGTCTGTCAGTCCTTTAATGTCAGTGGATGGGAATCACGGCTTTGAGAGTCATAAAACATACACAAACAAAACCAAATTAAATCCTGCGGCTCGTGATAATACATTGATGTATAAAGACACAAAACGATCGGTCTGTGCAAGAAACTGAAAAGTATTTATATAGTTTTTTACCTCTGATTTTCACCGCAATGTCTGAACTGTCCCGAGCGCCTTCGCGTCTTCTTCTTCAGCCTACGCGTGAGGCGTCTTCTTCTTCTTCTTGCTTTACGGCGGATCGCAGACTTATAAGTGGACCATTGGACCATTGACACTCCCAATTAAGATAGATAGAGTGTCAATGGTCCATTTGAGAGATAGGTGGCGGTAATGAACTTATAAGTCTGCGATCCGCCATAAAGCAAGAAGAAGAAGAAGACGCCTCACGCTAGTGATGGGAAGTTCAGCTCTTTTCAAAGATTCGGCTCTTTTGGCTCGGCTCCCTTAGAAGAGCCGGCTCTTATGGCTCCCAAATGGCTCTTTATTTAGTGTCACTCTGAGCCTTCTATTTTAGCCCAATTTAGCAATTGTGAATGGTTTGTGTGTTGGTAATCAATTTTTTATTCAGTGTTTTCATAAAAGCCTTATTTTTATGCTTTTTTTTTTCGTTACAAAAAAAATACACATACTAGGCCTATTATTTAACATTTTAATAAAACTTTAACTGAACAATTGAACACAGAACTACAGCAAACAAATAAATAAAGGCAAAAGTCTTAACCTTAAGACACTTTAGTCTTTAGTGCAGGTTGGCATTCAGAAATATCAGATGCATCAGCTTAGATGGGCTGATGCGATTTCTCCTCTCTGATTATTTGTCCTGTTTTTGAGAAGACTTCTCTCTGAGGGGACCGATTTTGCAACAATGCAGTGTCTTCCTACCTTAACCAACGCGCTTGCATTTAAATCCGGCTCCCCCGTCTCTTTCTGTCGCTCTGTGTACCTGGCCTGTACCACTACACTCGCTATCTTCGGAGTGTGTGCCACCCTTCCTTCTTTCTCATAATGGTATAATCCTAGTCTGTCCTCCCATGTGATTAGCCGCATGTGTATTTTTTTTGTAACGAAAAAAAGTGCATAAAAATAAGGCTTTTATGAAAACAATGAATAAAAAATTGCTGACCAACACACAAACCATTCACAATTGCTAAATTGGGCTAAAATAGAAGGCTCCGGCTGAAGATGCGGCTCTCCCAGACGGGAGTCGGCTCTTCTCATTCGCTACAAAGAATCGGCTTAGAGCTGGCTCGTTCGCGAACGACACATCACTACCTCACGCGTAGGCTGAAGAAGAAGACGTGAAGGCGCTCAGGACAGTTCAGACATTGCGGTGAAAATCAGAGGTAAGAAACTATATAAATACTGTTCAGTTTCTTGCACAGACCGATCGTTTTGTGTCTTTACACATCAATGTATCATCACAAGCCACAGGGGTTTAATTTGGTTTTGTTTGTGTATGTTTTATGACTCTCAAAGCCGTGATTCCCATCCACTGACATTATAGGACTCACAGACTGCAACGGTTTGAGTTAAAAATCTCCGTTTGTGTTATACTGAATAAACAAAGTCACCTACATCATGAATTCCCTGGGGGTTAGCAGATAAACATCAAATTTTCATTTTTGGGTGAACTATCCCTTTAAGACTGAATGTCACGCTGACCCTACAGCCTCAGTTTCACAGCCTTCATTTTCTCTATTTCTGCAATAATCAAACAGGAGACTTGCTTTGAAATTTGGTACAACATATACTGTGCCGTGATCTGATGATGGCAGCCATTATGGCCATACCTCACCTGCAGTGAACATGAGGGTCTTCAAGCCACCAGCATCTACTTATGGGAAAAAATCATATGGATTGAGTGGGGAGGTCACACCCCCTAAAGTGACACAGGTTACCATGTCAATGCAGTGAGAGAGTCATTAGAAAGGCAGTCTAGTGGGTTGCGTCTACACCTCCAGCAGAATGGCACATTCAGCATCGCCCCTCATTGAGCTCACTGCATCTCCACTCACCTCCCTAGAAAATCACTCCGGGTGCCGTGAGAAGCCTCAAATAAAGAATTTTTTGCACTGGATAGTAAGGGTGGCTATTTTTGGTTCTGCTCACAGCGACCCATTTCGGTGCATGTCCCTTTAAATGCTAATGAGCTCTGCTCACCCCGCCCCTCTCTTCTATGGGGTGACGAGGCGTTCTTTGAGAGACTGTTAACTTTAGCCACATTCGTCATGGAACTTGCTAACATTATTAGGAAAGGATAAAAAACCTTATACTCACTTCTTCTGGAGGTGAAGCTGGATCATGAATGATTTAGGTAGATTCAAACATGAATTCAAGCATTTAATCAAAATTCAACTTGCTCAAAAAAAAATTTAAAAATTGGTTACCATCCACTGACAAAGCAGTCTGTAAAATTTGGACGTGACAAACTGTGGAGATGAACAGCAATCAGCTAAGTGGACAGACATTCATATTCTGTATAACCTATCTCCTATTAGATACAAATGGCTAAAGCTCCTGGGGCTTATGATCAGCATCCAAACCACATACAGTGGAGTCACACCATCTCTGGTGTCCTATAGTGAACCACAAACCAAAAGCCCAAGCTAGAAAGCTGTGGTAAAAACATGATCCACCCCAGGCTCAACAGGAGAGAGATGATGAGCACTATGAGGACACATCTTACACAACACAGCCCTGTGTGAGAAGACTGATCGTGCCCCTTTCTCCCGCTCTCTCTCTAACTTTCTCTCACATTCTCTCTCGCGCTCTCCTTCAAAACTTAATATAGGAGGCAGAATGTGGTTTCTCAGTAAGTGGGTTATGTGGAGCTTCAAATAGACATAGCCGACAATGGGGAAGACCCAAGTCCATTCTCCATGCTGTCTTCAACCCTCTCAAACTTCTCTGCAAAGCAAGCATGTCAAGACAAACTATTAGAACACTATTATTACTTCATGAATATAACTAAAGCAATTTAGCTCTCACAACTCTGGTTCAATTACATGTCTGGTGAAGAGGTGGCTCCCATTGTTTCTGAAACGGCCCCTCTTAACATTCCCTGGACAAAATGGAGAATTGCTTCATGCTCAATTATGACCATAAATTATTCTAGACTGACAAATTTGCACACAGAGCACAGCGATATATTAGGGGTGGGCGCTACACGGGTAAGAAAGTGACTACTGGTATTATGTTGTTCCATGATATGGATTTATTCATGAATTCAAATTTTGTATTTATATTGTTTTGTTCAATTTGGTACACTCTGCAAATTTTAACACAAATGACGATTAAGAGTCGTGGCTGAACGTTTTTGACCTCTGTGTGCAATGCCATACTTCACAGGCATTAGTAATCAAACACATAGAGCATCGTAACAGACCAAATAGAGCATAAATCGCCTACTCCGGTGGTTCCCAAACTGGGGGGAGCGGAGCTATGACAAGGGGGGCACGGCAAGGCTGAGGGATAGTACAGTCAGCAGATTATTTTGCAAAATAAACCTCTGCAGGGTGATAAAGAATACACTGCGTAATTTTCCCTCCTATGCGGCTACTTGCCTGATAAGTAAATAATTGAGCTCAAAATATTAATTTGACATATTTTAATTACCTCAGCATGACTCGCAGTACCCGCTTGAGCGCTCCGTTATCAGTTGTAGAAGTTGTGGTTGTATCAATAACAGACCACTAGATGGCACGATTGAAGAATCAGAGTTGTATTGCAGGGAGCCATGCAGAAATATAAATGAACGATGCATGGTTCTGCTCTAAGCATGAAAGTTAAAAGTTTGTGAAAGGACTTCCAGTGCCAGGTAAACGTAAAGCAGATTATGAATATAGTTCAGTGGTTTTTTTCTAGGCTTGTTTGTGTTTATGGGGTGCAGTCTAACGTGTTAATGCTTCGTTTTTTTAAAAACGCATTCTTTTTCACATAATTTACCTTTATTCCACAACGCTCTGTCCCTTCTCTTTGAAACAGGCTAATATTTTCCTGTTTTAATGAAGCCCCGCCCTCAGAAATAGGCGATGGGCTCTGATTGGTTAGCTAGCCCAGTGTGTTGTAATTGGCTAAACCGCCTCTAGTACGTGTCTAAGCATCCCGCCCCTCACCACAACGGCATGTGCTCCGGTTGTATTGTAAACATGGCATCGTTAATATCGCTTATCAGTTTGAGCCCGATTGAGAAACAGAGGATATTATTGAAGAGGATCACGCAGAACCTGTGCAAGGCTTTTAATGCTAGGCCTATGTTTTTTGTTTGTTGTTGTCTCATTCTTTTAGATAATCAGTTATTTGTAAATGCTACTGCTTATGTTAGCTTTTAATATACAGTTTTATCCTGATTAAAGCTTTAATACAGTATGGCAACTGCACACACGTCCATGTTTAACGCTTCTCATAGCTATGTGAAAATAAGTGTATAATTGTAAGGGGGACGCGAGGAACAGTATTAAGAACCGCTGCTTTAGAACATTGATTTTGAAACTTGTGAATCCATTAGAATCGTTAGAAGACAGAATCACGATTCATATATGAATAGATTTTTACGTGCACCTCAAGCTTTCTCTTCCTCTTCTCTAAATCAGCGCAGGCCTCGCTCCCTTTGCTGCCTTTTCCCAAGGGCGGGGTTTATCTGGGTTTGTGATGTCACGAACCCAGGAAGTAACTTGTAACTTTTAAAAGACGATATCTCTGTTTGCATTGATCTTTCATCTTCGTAACTTTACAGATATTGTTTATGCTCAAACAGCAACATTACACACAAACTTATTGTTTATAGCAACATTACACACAAACTAACTTAAAAAAGTGAAATCGCAACGAACCACCCCTTTAAGATTCACAAAATCACAAAAACGTGTCTACACCAGACGCGAGCGGCACGATTTGACATAAGCAAATAGAACCCAGTGATGTTCTCTGCTGTGGATGTAGCGCGACACGACAAATCCATGACAGTAAACTGATGCCCTGTTCTACAGTATTTCTGACGAACGCCAGCGCTCTGGACCATTTCAAATATTCATAAGAGAATCGTGAAAAAATTGTGAATATGAAGCAGCACAACTGTTTTCAGCATTAAAATAATCAGAAATGGTTACTGAGCAGCAAAACAGCATATTAGAATGATTTCTGAAGGATCATGTGACACTGAAGACTGGAGTAATGAAAATACAGCTTTAATCACAGGAATACAGTAGCCTATATGTTAAAACATTCAAATAGATAATTTAAATTGACAATATTTCACAATATTACAGTGTTTACTGTATTAAAAAAAAAAGCCTTGGTGAGCAAAAGAGACTTTCCAAAAAAAAAGGGGGGGGGGGGGGGGGCCCTGCAAACCGATTTTGCAACAATGCAGTGTCTTCCTACCTTAACCAACGCGCTTGCATTTAAATCCGGCTCCCCCGTCTCTTTCTGTCGCTCTGTGTACCTGGCCTGTACCACTACACTCGCTATCTTCGGAGTGTGTGCCACCCTTCCTTCTTTCTCATAATGGTATAATCCTAGTCTGTCCTCCCATGTGATTAGCCGCATGTGTATTTTTTTTGTAACGAAAAAAAGTGCATAAAAATAAGGCTTTTATGAAAACAATGAATAAAAAATTGCTGACCAACACACAAACCATTCACAATTGCTAAATTGGGCTAAAATAGAAGGCTCCGGCTGAAGATGCGGCTCTCCCAGACGGGAGTCGGCTCTTCTCATTCGCTACAAAGAATCGGCTTAGAGCTGGCTCGTTCGCGAACGACACATCACTACCTCACGCGTAGGCTGAAGAAGAAGACGTGAAGGCGCTCAGGACAGTTCAGACATTGCGGTGAAAATCAGAGGTAAGAAACTATATAAATACTGTTCAGTTTCTTGCACAGACCGATCGTTTTGTGTCTTTACACATCAATGTATCATCACAAGCCACAGGGGTTTAATTTGGTTTTGTTTGTGTATGTTTTATGACTCTCAAAGCCGTGATTCCCATCCACTGACATTATAGGACTCACAGACTGCAACGGTTTGAGTTAAAAATCTCCGTTTGTGTTATACTGAATAAACAAAGTCACCTACATCATGAATTCCCTGGGGGTTAGCAGATAAACATCAAATTTTCATTTTTGGGTGAACTATCCCTTTAAGACTGAATGTCACGCTGACCCTACAGCCTCAGTTTCACAGCCTTCATTTTCTCTATTTCTGCAATAATCAAACAGGAGACTTGCTTTGAAATTTGGTACAACATATACTGTGCCGTGATCTGATGATGGCAGCCATTATGGCCATACCTCACCTGCAGTGAACATGAGGGTCTTCAAGCCACCAGCATCTACTTATGGGAAAAAATCATATGGATTGAGTGGGGAGGTCACACCCCCTAAAGTGACACAGGTTACCATGTCAATGCAGTGAGAGAGTCATTAGAAAGGCAGTCTAGTGGGTTGCGTCTACACCTCCAGCAGAATGGCACATTCAGCATCGCCCCTCATTGAGCTCACTGCATCTCCACTCACCTCCCTAGAAAATCACTCCGGGTGCCGTGAGAAGCCTCAAATAAAGAATTTTTTGCACTGGATAGTAAGGGTGGCTATTTTTGGTTCTGCTCACAGCGACCCATTTCGGTGCATGTCCCTTTAAATGCTAATGAGCTCTGCTCACCCCGCCCCTCTCTTCTATGGGGTGACGAGGCGTTCTTTGAGAGACTGTTAACTTTAGCCACATTCGTCATGGAACTTGCTAACATTATTAGGAAAGGATAAAAAACCTTATACTCACTTCTTCTGGAGGTGAAGCTGGATCATGAATGATTTAGGTAGATTCAAACATGAATTCAAGCATTTAATCAAAATTCAACTTGCTCAAAAAAAAATTTAAAAATTGGTTACCATCCACTGACAAAGCAGTCTGTAAAATTTGGACGTGACAAACTGTGGAGATGAACAGCAATCAGCTAAGTGGACAGACATTCATATTCTGTATAACCTATCTCCTATTAGATACAAATGGCTAAAGCTCCTGGGGCTTATGATCAGCATCCAAACCACATACAGTGGAGTCACACCATCTCTGGTGTCCTATAGTGAACCACAAACCAAAAGCCCAAGCTAGAAAGCTGTGGTAAAAACATGATCCACCCCAGGCTCAACAGGAGAGAGATGATGAGCACTATGAGGACACATCTTACACAACACAGCCCTGTGTGAGAAGACTGATCGTGCCCCTTTCTCCCGCTCTCTCTCTAACTTTCTCTCACATTCTCTCTCGCGCTCTCCTTCAAAACTTAATATAGGAGGCAGAATGTGGTTTCTCAGTAAGTGGGTTATGTGGAGCTTCAAATAGACATAGCCGACAATGGGGAAGACCCAAGTCCATTCTCCATGCTGTCTTCAACCCTCTCAAACTTCTCTGCAAAGCAAGCATGTCAAGACAAACTATTAGAACACTATTATTACTTCATGAATATAACTAAAGCAATTTAGCTCTCACAACTCTGGTTCAATTACATGTCTGGTGAAGAGGTGGCTCCCATTGTTTCTGAAACGGCCCCTCTTAACATTCCCTGGACAAAATGGAGAATTGCTTCATGCTCAATTATGACCATAAATTATTCTAGACTGACAAATTTGCACACAGAGCACAGCGATATATTAGGGGTGGGCGCTACACGGGTAAGAAAGTGACTACTGGTATTATGTTGTTCCATGATATGGATTTATTCATGAATTCAAATTTTGTATTTATATTGTTTTGTTCAATTTGGTACACTCTGCAAATTTTAACACAAATGACGATTAAGAGTCGTGGCTGAACGTTTTTGACCTCTGTGTGCAATGCCATACTTCACAGGCATTAGTAATCAAACACATAGAGCATCGTAACAGACCAAATAGAGCATAAATCGCCTACTCCGGTGGTTCCCAAACTGGGGGGAGCGGAGCTATGACAAGGGGGGCACGGCAAGGCTGAGGGATAGTACAGTCAGCAGATTATTTTGCAAAATAAACCTCTGCAGGGTGATAAAGAATACACTGCGTAATTTTCCCTCCTATGCGGCTACTTGCCTGATAAGTAAATAATTGAGCTCAAAATATTAATTTGACATATTTTAATTACCTCAGCATGACTCGCAGTACCCGCTTGAGCGCTCCGTTATCAGTTGTAGAAGTTGTGGTTGTATCAATAACAGACCACTAGATGGCACGATTGAAGAATCAGAGTTGTATTGCAGGGAGCCATGCAGAAATATAAATGAACGATGCATGGTTCTGCTCTAAGCATGAAAGTTAAAAGTTTGTGAAAGGACTTCCAGTGCCAGGTAAACGTAAAGCAGATTATGAATATAGTTCAGTGGTTTTTTTCTAGGCTTGTTTGTGTTTATGGGGTGCAGTCTAACGTGTTAATGCTTCGTTTTTTTAAAAACGCATTCTTTTTCACATAATTTACCTTTATTCCACAACGCTCTGTCCCTTCTCTTTGAAACAGGCTAATATTTTCCTGTTTTAATGAAGCCCCGCCCTCAGAAATAGGCGATGGGCTCTGATTGGTTAGCTAGCCCAGTGTGTTGTAATTGGCTAAACCGCCTCTAGTACGTGTCTAAGCATCCCGCCCCTCACCACAACGGCATGTGCTCCGGTTGTATTGTAAACATGGCATCGTTAATATCGCTTATCAGTTTGAGCCCGATTGAGAAACAGAGGATATTATTGAAGAGGATCACGCAGAACCTGTGCAAGGCTTTTAATGCTAGGCCTATGTTTTTTGTTTGTTGTTGTCTCATACTTTTAGATACGCAGTTATTTGTAAATGCTACTGCTTATGTTAGCTTTTAATATACAGTTTTATCCTGATTAAAGCTTTAATACAGTATGGCAACTGCACACACGTCCATGTTTAACGCTTCTCATAGCTATGTGAAAATAAGTGTATAATTGTAAGGGGGACGCGAGGAACAGTATTAAGAACCGCTGCTTTAGAACATTGATTTTGAAACTTGTGAATCCATTAGAATCGTTAGAAGACAGAATCACGATTCATATATGAATAGATTTTTACGTGCACCTCAAGCTTTCTCTTCCTCTTCTCTAAAGCAGCGCAGGCCTCGCTCCCTTTGCTGCCTTTTCCCAAGGGCGGGGTTTATCTGGGTTTGTGATGTCACGAACCCAGGAAGTAACTTGTAACTTTTAAAAGACGATATCTCTGTTTGCATTGATCTTTCATCTTCGTAACTTTACAGATATTGTTTATGCTCAAACAGCAACATTACACACAAACTAACTTAAAAAAGTGAAATCGCAACGAACCACCCCTTTAAGATTCACAAAAACCAAATCACGTGTCTACACCAGACGCGAGCGGCACGATTTGACATAAGCAAATAGAACCCAGTGATGTTCTCTGCTGTGGATGTAGCGCGACACGACAAATCCATGACAGTAAACTGATGCCCTGTTCTACAGTATTTCTGACGAACGCCAGCGCTCTGGACCATTTCAAATATTCATAAGAGAATCGTGAAAAAATTGTGAATATGAAGCAGCACAACTGTTTTCAGCATTAAAATAATCAGAAATGGTTACTGAGCAGCAAAACAGCATATTAGAATGATTTCTGAAGGATCATGTGACACTGAAGACTGGAGTAATGAAAATACAGCTTTAATCACAGGAATACAGTAGCCTATATGTTAAAACATTCAAATAGATAATTTAAATTGACAATATTTCACAATATTACAGTGTTTACTGTATTAAAAAAAAAAGCCTTGGTGAGCAAAAGAGACTTTCCAAAAAAAAAGGGGGGGGGGGGGGGGCGTCGGAAAAATTTTTTTCTTTAAAAA
>NW_015505636.1:283225-297933 GCF_001515645.1 Sinocyclocheilus grahami
AATATTACAGTGTTTACTGTATTTTTAATAAATAAATGTAGCCTTGGTGAGCATAAGAGACTTTCCAAAAAAAATTTAAAAAAAGAGGGGGTGGTGGGACCTTGAAAATATTTTTCTCTACAAAAGGGGAGCCCGGCAGAAAAAGTTTGGGGACCACTGGCCTACTCAAACACACAAACAGTGGGAAAACAATGGCACAATAAAAAAAATACTTTTCAGGTCCAATCCCTCACTTTTTCTAGTTAAAATATTGTGAGTAAATATTTTGCCTGTAATTTTTTTTCCTCATATCGCAATATAATATCAATATCGCCTGGACAGTGTAAAATATCGTGATATGAATTTTAGCTCCTATCGCCCAGCCCTACGATATATCATATCATACGTTGTTATGGCTAAAAATGCATTTCTGTCATGATAACTCTCGGAAAGTTTAGCATGGTAATATACATGGCAATGTTAAATTTGGTCTTGTCATAAAATATCTGCTACACTGCTGCTTAGGGCTGGGTTAAAAAAAATATTGATTTCCAGATTTTAATCGATTCTCATTTTTATGAAACAATATTGATTCTTAAATCCCAAGAATTGACTAGTCTAGCCTGTTTTCAGCTAATGGGACAGAACATTGTAGCGCACCTCCCATCAAATAAATCGCAATAAGCTTTGTGCTTTGTTAGACAAGGTCTCAGATTTCAAATTCTGTCCATTGTATTACAGTATTCAAACAATAAATGCCATTTTGGCATTGTTTAATGTGAGTGACAGATCGCTGTAGAGTCTCAGTTCAAGAGAAGCAATGGTGCGAAGCGCACGTGAACTGATCGCTTCCGCTTTAATACCAGTTTCAGCACGAAATAAACATAAATAAACATCCGAAGGTAAGTTAAAAGAAAGAGTACAACTTACCGAAATCCATATCCATGTAATCAGTGTTTCAACCACGCCAAGAAATCTAAATAACAGCTTGTAAACAATGTCACGTAACGTCACATTTACCTCAGAAAAAAATAACATATTCTGTGACCATTAACTCATTAGTCCACTAGAAAAAATGAACTCTAGAGAGGAGCATTTCGGTAAATATATGCACCATATAACATTAATTATAATTTTTTGCTGTTCTTCAATGTTTAATTTATGTTTGTATAAATCCATCAAGTTTTTATGCAGTCACCATTTAAATGTTTATATTAAAAAAACTAACTGGAGTAGAAATATTATGTAATTGTCACTTTATAGTTAAAAAATTTAATTAAGTGTAATTTAAGTGGTTGCATACAAATAAGTTAATTTTAACCTTCAATATATTACAGTAATGTATTACCAATTGTCTCTCATGTACAGTATATTTTACAGCATTAGTTGAGATTTGTTGATGTACTGTACCTGATATGTATCCAAAATAATCGATATTGAATCTAATCGAATCAAATCACAAGCTTGTGAATGAGAATTTAATTGAATTCAATCGAATTGAATTGTGAAATTCAATCAAATCTTGTACCACAGAACAGACCCAGTAAAGTATGTCAGACAGTGGTAGTCTGTGGAAACCTTCACATCCAAACACTCAAAGCTGATGGTAATTGCACCTAGAAAATTGCCAAACTGGTTACATTCCTAACAATCCCTTAATCAGGTATTAATTCAGTTAAAGGGATAGTTCACCCAAAAATGAAAATTCTGTCATTAATTGCTCATGTGTCGTGGTACTCTTGTGAATGATCGTGGACTGACCCAGAAAAGAAGAAATCGTTGAACAAAGTCATTATTTTTGTTTTCTTTGTGCACAAAAAGTATTCTCGTAGCTTTGTAAAATTAAGGTTGAACCACTGATGACACGTGGACTATTTTAAAGATGTCCTTACTACGTTTCTGGGCCTTGACCATGGTAGTTCCCTTGCTGTCTACAGAGGGTCAGAAAGCTCTTGGATTCCATCAAAAATATCTTAATTTGTGTTCAGAAGATGAACGAAGGTCTCACGGGTTTAGAACGTCATGAGGGTGAGTAATTAATGACAGAATTTTAATTTTGGTGTGAACTACAGGTGCATCTCAATAAATTAGAATGTCGTGGAAAAGTTCATTTATTTCAGTAATTCAACTCAAATTGTGAAACTCGTGTATTAAATAAATTCAATGCACACGGACTGAAGTAGTTGAAGTCTTTGGTTCTTTTAATTGTGATGATTCTCTATGGGGTTCAGGTCTGGTGAGTTTGCTGGCCAGTCAAGCACACCAACACTATGGTAATTTAACCAACTTTTGGTGCTTTTGGCAGTGTGGGCAGGTGCCAAATCCTGTTGGAAAATCAAGTCAGCATCTTCAAAAAGCTGGTCAGCAGAAGGAAGCATGAAGTAGCTTTGTAAAATTAAGGTTGAACCACTGATGACACGTGGACTATTTTAAAGATGTCCTTACTACGTTTCTGGGCCTTGACCATGGTAGTTCCCTTGCTGTCTACAGAGGGTCAGAAAGCTCTTGGATTCCATCAAAAATATCTTAATTTGTGTTCAGAAGATGAACGAAGGTCTCACGTATTGCCCAGCACTAGTACCGGTGCTACCGAGTACCCAGTCAACCCGGTTCTTGATGCGCTATCCAAAAGGTGCGCAGATGCGCTCTCTTCATAAAAGCACTGAGACATGGCGACCTCAAAAGGAGGAAACACATCAAACTAACAAACACTTTAAAAACCGACACCCGGATCAAATGAAAGAGTTCAAGCAGGTAAGTTTATTTTATTTTTAATATTTCGATCTTCTGTTATGAATATTATTCCATATTTTAATTTGAATGTCCGTTTGCGTAGTTAGCATAAGCGCGGATAACGCTAATATAATGAGTATTAGAATTAAGTTTCTTTATTAAAGGGGTCATAGGATGCTACATGCACTTTTACAAGTTGTTTGAACTGAAATGTGTGTTGGCAGTGTGTGTACACAACCACTATAATGCTAAAAATCCACCCAGTGTTTTTTTTTTTTAATCTGGTTAAATGTTTTCCCCTTTCTCAAATCGAGCCAATCTCAGATGCCTGTCTGTGTGACGTCACACAGTTTATACACAGTTTGGATTAAATTAAAGTACAGTCAAATTGTATCTCCTGTATAGACTATCTAACATCAACTTACAGAGAGTGAACAATATATTTTTACAACATTAATGTTTTAGAATGTTATTCCATACAAACACTTGATCATTCATGTTTGTTCATTGTGCATTAAATAATTTTAAAAGATTGAACTTCTGATTTTATGTATTAGTAAATTTAGAAATTAACCCTAAGAATAATAATTGCTATATAACTATTGTTTATTGATAGGTCATGTTATCTAACAAATGAAATCTTATTGTACAGTGTTTTTAATACTACAGTTTCCATCTATTTGATATACACTTGACTTAAAATATATGTAATCTTATCTCAATTTATTATAAAAGGTGAGGTTTGTTATTTACTAAAAAGTTATATTATTGCTGGTGCCAATGATCTAATGTTGCATTTGGTCAGACTCAGCCCATTGCTTTACTTAAGTTTATTATATTTTCCTTTTACAGCTGCAGGCTGAGGAAGATCATGAAACACACCAGCAAACCCTAAAACAGACAACAGTTTACAGTTGTTTTTCGGCGGCAGCAGAAATGTGACAAACTTTTGGCTGAAACTTGTTTACTTTTTTTCCTTGCGGAAAAACTTGAAACAATTTTAAATAAGTATAAAGAATGGCATTGGCATTTTATATTTTGACTTTATTAATAAAAATAATGTTTTTTTTCATTAGTATGTTTTTGTGTTTTGCTTTGGTACCGAGAACCGTGGATTTTCACTGGTATTGGTACCGAATACAGAAAGTTTGGTACCATGACAACACTACTTTGAAGTTTAAAATTCAGTCAAATTCACTAGACTCCAGAAACTTAGACAATCAAAAGAAAAATCCCATATATACTGCATGTAAAAAATAAGTAATTCTGTTAATAACTACTTAACTTAAAATATGTAATCAACCACCTCTGTGTCATCGGCTACAACAAAGACCATTTCTGACCCATGAAAAATCCTGCCTATAAAATAACTGACAGTACCCAGCACTACTTTGTATTTAACTGCATTGACATCCCAACATTTCATGCAACAATGTGTCATTAGTAGACAAGGGTAGACAGAATGCAAGGTGTCAAGGACAAGCAGAGGAAAAATAAAACAGAAAGATATAGCACTCAAGACGCTGTGTCACTGTCTCACTTTCACTATCTCATCTCCAGCTTTGTCTAGATTTAGTGCTGTTTTCCTCGCTTTGACACAGAATATATGCCACATGAAAAAAGGGTATGAGAATGGCATGCATGTAAATTGTGTTTTGTTACAACTGCCTGGAGAAATTCAGATGACGCATCTCTTGAAATTAATTACCTCTACTGCAGCCTCATCTAGCCTCAAAACATCCAACTATTATGTCAGGGGTTGATAACCCTCTTGAAACTAAGTTCCATTTTTAATTTGTCTTGTTAATCAATGTGTCAAATCTACAAAAAAAGCAAAAAAAAACAAAAAGCAACAAAAATCTGACTAAACTTCAAAGGTGCATTCACAAGTAGCATTGCACAACTGTTACTTTATGTACCTTATATGTAATAATTTACATAATATTTATATTATTATAATATTATTTGTTTTATTATTAAACATAAATAAATGTTTTTTTTCTAATTCTTTATATATATATATATATATATATATATATATATACAGTATATGCAGTATAACTTTCTTATATAATGCATGCTATTTTAATTTATTCTTTAAATGTTTCCTCAAATAAGTTTCGGACATTAGGTCAAAATACTTAAACTAAGAAACATGACTAAAGGTCCTTGCAAACTTAGTTTGAAATTTTCGTATGTGTTTTTCCATTTTTCTCCTATTCGTCATCTTTTCCTATCAAAATGCTTGGTACGGATGCGAAAACGCAGAAAAACGAACCTGGTCCGAATTTTTTTATGACAGACGAAAGTTTCGGAGGCAATGTGTACTTGATTGACACAGATGCATGTGACCATATCTAAAGACAAAGTAAAAGCTTAAAATAGCAACAAAAAGCTCAAATTTGAACTTTAACATCATGCATTAATTACTCAACATCCGTTAAAAGGTACAGAACTGTCACATTAAGTATTACATGTGCACCGCCAGTCTGAAATGATGATTCTGCAGATTGAAGATGCCGAGTATGACAACGCCAAATGCAACATTATTTATAAATATACCTGAAAATGGACATAATGTTCTGGATGGTCCCAGTTCAGAGTATCCTTGACTTAAGACAGTGAGACGCACGCGCTTATGTTAAGCCTTTTCCCCATCACATTACACATCTGGAATTCAAGCTTGCTGAAATTCATCAAGTTACACTTATACAGAATAGATGTTTACATGTTCGGATTTGCACATATATCCTATTTCGCTCTTGGAGAGCACCGTTAATTAAGTTTAAAGAGTACTCACTCACCTTAATGTTCGCACGCAGATGCAGACAGTCTCGCGTCCTGTCCGAGCTCAACTCAACCCGGGAGAAATCTTGACCGAGCATTCCCAAAATTTCCACCAGCACCATCCAGCGCCGCAGCCAATTCAAGAAGATCTCGCGATAACGAGGTTCTCTACATATGCAGATCTCGCGATAACGGGTTTCCCTCCAGACCAATCTGCTACCATCTGCTGGAGCTAGTTGGTACTGCACGTCAGAATGCCATTACGTAACCGGTTTTGGTTTTGTGTACTCTCTTAAAAATAAAGGTGCTTCAAAATGTTCTTCAAGCGATGCCATAGAAGAACCATTTTTGGTTCCACAAAGAACCATTCAGTCAAAGGTTCTTTAAAGAACCATCTCTTTCTTACCTTTTTGTAATCTGAAGAACCTTTTTTCACCACAAAGAACCTTTTGTGAAACAGAAAGGTTCTTCAGATGTTAAAGGTTCTTTATGGAACCATTTAGACAAAAAGGTTCTTCTATGGCATCGTGAAGCACCTTTATTTTTAAGAGTGTAGGGAGGCGTGAATTCTGAATAATGCATCTGAGCGTGTTCGCAGTCTAACATTGTGTCATAATCACACAAAAAGCAAACAAAAGAGTGGCTGATGGTCTATAACTGGCACTTTCCATGAACTGAGTAGATGTAGGTCTTTAAAAACTTTAAAAACTAAGTACATTTTGTACATTTTCAGCAAAGTATCAGTCGAAGGACGTGCTTGACGTTGAGAAAAAAATATATTTGTCCACCTCTGGACAGGTTAAACATACAATAAAGTTAAAGGATATATCTTCTGTTTTATTATTAAATACAATTACTGTTGTCATTCCAAACAACTGTTGCACATTTAGCCTATTAAAGCTATCACTCATTTATTATTATATGATTTTAAATGTTAAATACAGTAAAAAAAAAAAAAGAGAAAGAAAAACCTAAATGGTAGCACAAGCAAACATCACAATTTTTCAGTTTAAATTAAATTAGGCTAACTTTTCATGCTTTGGTAATTTTAGCAAAAAGTTATTTAATATAAAGGTATTTTTTATGTAGGCTATTTGTTTATTTTTGAGTAATGTAACATCATTTAAAGTCTATTTGTGGAAAAATCCAGTTCTTAAGAATGTAAGGACCAGCTGCCGAACAAAGATGAAAAATTTTATTAGTAGCATACATACACAGAGAGATTGCTTCCTTATATAAGAAACCAGACCATATTCTGATTAGGGATACATTTTTATTTTAGTGCTTTCTTTAGTGCATTTTTGCCTATTATTTAGTTTGTGTGTATATGTCTATCATAAATACCAGTGCAGTCAATTAGGCATAATGTGTCTGGTAACTTATGAACTAGCTAATCACAACATGCAGTGATGGGTTTCCAAAGAAAACAGCACACAAAACAATGGGAGAAAAGGCAAAGATTATTCCATTCTCTTGCAAATATGAATCAGTCATAGTTTTTGGGGGTGAGTGCATAAGGTCCCTGTTTGCTGGTCTGTGTATGTGCTTACGCATGTGTACTTGGTCTTCATGTTAGTAAAGTACAATAATATGTATGTTGTTTTTTGTATATATTTATACATTTCTGTGATGTTTACATATGATGGGCAGGTTTCTTAGAGGTCATCAGTCTCTCCATCAAAGGGGATGTTTTCCAGCTCCATGTGGATGTGGCTGTGCTCCTCATTGCACGTCCAACCGATCGGAGTGCGATTGAAAGAAGGCCGACAGCAAATGTTATACTGCAACACAGACACTGGCTGCGGCTCCTCATCGGTTACCTTGATCTCTGGTTGCTCAAAGGTGATAAGACGAGAGGCCTTCTCAAATCCTCCAAAGGGTAGAGCAGTTCTTTTGGATATAAAGAACAAGAAGATGATCAGGTAAAGAGTAACTGTTCCACTATTTATTTATTTTTTGGCTCATCAGTTGGGATTTTGAAAAAATGATATTAGTACCTGTTGAAACTCTTGTACTTGGGAAGTTCCTTGTGAACTTGAGGCCCTGGCATTTTCAACTTCATAGTTTCTTTAAGCTCCTCATCATCTTTCATAGCACGTTCCCATGGTGATACATATGTTTTTACATACTCGCGCCGTCTCTTTTCCTTCTCTGCCTCAGCATTTACTTCCTCTACTATAGAAGAACAGAAAAAAAAAAATAATCTTTCCATGCTGTAGCAAATATTGCATAAACTCATCTAAGGTGAGATCTACCTTGAGGTGGCTCTGGTTTGGGAGAGGGTTCAGGTGGGGCAGTCATTTCACATCCCAGAGAAGGAGCCAGATTCTCAAGGTTTAGCTACAAAGGCATGAGAAACAAATAAAAGATCATTCTGTTATACTGTATACTGTTTGTTTAACATTGTTTAAACTTGCATGTAGTTAGCAGAGTATTAAGAGAAAATGTGAATTCTCTTTCTTCTCAACAATTCTCTCAAAAATGTCTTTTATTTATATGACAAGCAGCCATGCAATAAGGTATAATGGTGTTAATTATTCCAAAACAAATCCTTTCAGCTTTTTAGAAGACTGCGTGTTGGATCCTGATATCACACTATAAACCTCTCTTTCCTATAAAAGCTTTTGCTTTTCTCATGCCTCTTTTGCTGACCAGGTTCTCATCACTGACGATGAATTTCTCCACCCTCTGCTGTCTCATCTTGAACATTTTGGAGCCCTTGTTCTTCATGAGGGACAGCTCCTCCAACATTACATCTTTAGGGGTTTTGATTTTGGTCCCCAAGTCCAGTTCAGCAGCTTCGGCATCCTCATCTTGCTGGTCTGGTCAAGATCAGTGTTGTTGGGAAGGAAAAAGGAGAATTCAATCAGAATCAACACAATCGTTAAAATGACTTTGAAATATTAATAGAATTGACAGCACGAAACATTTCCTAGTGTCAAAAAGAAGCTTTTTTTTTTTTTTTGAAAAAGGGGTCTTATCTATTATGTATAGAAGACCTGTACTCTTTCAGTTTAATTATATTCCTTCTCAACTTTAATATCAGCTATTAAACCTGGAGTCAAGCCACATCCGACACCAAAGAGAAGGATGCTGTGCTGAGCACTGCTTGCATTACCTTGTTAATCAGATCCTTGGCCCAGCTTCAGCAGTATGTGTGTGAGAGTGTGTGTTTGTGAGCGAGCTTTGGGAATTGCGAAAAATAAAGAACAAGGCAGTATGCACATTCAGAGATTTTGAATCTTATTTATAAGTTATACAGAGCAAATTGAGGGCCATGGTTAAGCTTTTAACAGCTGTGCAATTATTCAGACAAACAGCAATGTTGTTTTCAAATAAATAGTTCAGTAATTAAAAACTAAATATTGACTAGCTTACAGTTTAGTCACATTATTGTTAGTTACTGTTTACTTTTGCTCCACCATTGAAAAAATTTCCAACTAGAGTCAAAGAAAAATCAACTTGTGTGTCTCAGAGCAACACAATAATCAATGAATGAGTGTTGTTAAACAATATGGTTAAATTAATGATTCAATGACTCACACAGAAAGACAGTGACTGCATCTCAGAAGGTATTACTTTTGAATAAGTAATTACTTTGTGACTGTTAAAAAGTATATTCTATGTAGTATAAATAGTATTGAATAAGGGGTGGGCGATATACCTGCACAATTGACCAGTAGAAATATATCAACTGGTAAAGATTTTTGACTACCCTGTTGAAAAAACCAGCATATGCTGGTTAGGTATGTTTTGAAGAATGGCTGCTGGTTTGAGCTGGTTTGAGCTGGTTTAAGCTGGTCGTGTGCTGGTCCTAAGCTGGTCCTAAGCAACTAGCTCCTGCTCAGGACCAGCTTAGGACAAGCACATGACCAGCACTTGACCCCCTTAAACCAGCTCAAACTAGCAGCCATGCTTCAAAATATACCTAACCAGCATATGCTGGTTTTTTCAACAGGGTATTGTCTCTATTGTAGTTACACACTCACATGACGTTGCTATGCTACGTGGTCATGAAAACCTATGGTTTCCACACGTTTTTAAACAATGCAATTTAAAAATAAGTGACTTTAAGCCACTGAAATGTAATAAGCTGTGAAAGATAATTTATTTTGCTATATGTGTGCACTGTCTGAGAGACTGTTTCTTAGCGCTGTCAGAGAGGTACGTGCATGTGAAGATGGTGCATATAGAACATAGAAGTATTGAATTATTTTTGCCTCTTTATATATTTGAATGGTTAAAAACACAAACTTGTATGTGTCAGAAGAATGCCCATCTTTGCAAGTATCCTCATAAACACAGTAATTTAGGTCTTAGGTGAAAGCAAACAGCTGAGAAAGAAAACACATGTGTAACAGCATATTGGATCTGGCAGCTCTTAAAGTGACAGCAGTCTAATATTCTTGCTTTGTGTCATTCATGTTAATCAAACAACAAAAGAGAAAACTGTTTGTAACTTAAGAAGAAATATATATTTAATTTACACAGTGAAGAATATGCAGTGCTTTTATACATTTGATTACGTTGTACAATGTATGTATCATTTCTTATTTATTTGTTCTAATGTAGTTTTTTGTCGTATTGCTTGTAATTAGTTTCTTAATCTTATTTAATAGCTGACTGTTTACTTGTCTTCAGTGAGCTTGGTTTTGTTTTGTGACATTGACACTGGTCACAATAATTATGAAATTTCTATCGTTTCAAAAATGTTTATATCATAAAGACCATATTCAAAACAAAAATAACTATATTGTGATATATATCGTTACCGTGAAATAAAACAACTCATATCGTGATATACTGTAAGATTTTGGTCATATCGTCCACCACTATATAGAATGAATGAGATCCGAATGTATGGATATACATTGTCATGTGATTTACAGCGTCAGTTGTGTTGCTTTACTGCCATTCACAACTCTTCTCCTTTGGCATTATAGGATAGTAAAATGTCCATCTGGGTTTTTCCTTTTACTACAAATTCAGACATTCTACTCTTTTTACACATTGTTCTTGTATGCATATTCAGATGTGGCATATAAATCTGTTATAAAATACCGTTTCTACAAACTATTTTTCGCCTACAATATAGTAGATATGTAGGCATATACGGACACAGGAATTCACAAGTGTTTTAAATCAGTTCAATTAATGATTCAATGACTCACTCATGAAACTTGTCACTGCAAATTCACCAACACTAAAAGAACAATCAGTCTAGTCTAGAATGCACAAACATGGATGAGTGGAGTGATACAAACAATAAAAATTTGAAGACTGGAACTAAGTGTTTGTATAAAC
The DNA here is from genome assembly GCF_001515645.1 of Sinocyclocheilus grahami. Classification (NCBI taxonomy): domain Eukaryota; kingdom Metazoa; phylum Chordata; class Actinopteri; order Cypriniformes; family Cyprinidae; genus Sinocyclocheilus; species Sinocyclocheilus grahami. Next base: position 294,029 of record NW_015505636.1, read on the forward strand.
ACATTATGAAAAACACTGTATATTTGTCCCAATATGTGTATGCGTGACAATCTGCTGAAACAGACTGAAGTAAAATTATTTGAAGTTAAGCGGCTTGAAATCTCTGCTGAACAGCTCTTCATATTGGCAATAATTTTGCTGTTCATTTATCTGGCTCTGAATTGCTAACCACAAGAATGTTGTTCTGTAAACAAACTGCCCATTATGAGCACACTGCCAAGCAGATGAAGTGGGAGAATCTAGTACACTAAACATGCCTTCACACACAGACAAAGGAATACACGGCACCTAATAACTGAGCTGCTCATTAGAGGAGAGCTGTGAAGTCACACAGTTTGACAATGTCTTTCAGATTTTGCTCTCTTTAGCAGAATAATTGGCCAGCTACATACTGCATAGACTAACCGCTCATTACACTGGTCTTCATATGACCGAGGTATCAAAGCTGGGATGAGTAATTGCATTGCAACAGCTCCTCAAACTGTGGGAATTGATAGCCCATGACTCCGACACAAACAAGAACATTATAACATGCTGGTCTAGTTCAAATGTGACATTTCTCTGAATCTAATGACAATGCATTAAAAAACGATTCAAACTGTGACTATTCTTAGAAGCTGAGACCCAGACACTAATTTTAACGTCATTTGCAATATGTGCTTATGCAGAGTGTGTATATTCTTTCTTTTTGAGCCTCTGTTTCAACATACAGTACCAACCAATTAAATGTTCCTCAGTGGGGATTTACACTTTGAGAAAGTTATCAAGAGCCTGGAGGTTGTTTGGCATTTCTGGCTCTGGCTCTTTATGTTGACACCGGACACTAGTGAGGGCTTTGGTAATTACGTGTGACATTTACAACACTCATCTGGTCATCACAGAATATCACAAGTGAGTGTTCATCCAGTATTATGTCCATGGTGCGTGTATTTTCACTACAAATGTGTGTGTGTGTGACACAAAGAGACACCACTGACCATGTTGTGAGATGTTTGAGAAGTCTGTGATGATTTTTGAAGGCGTCTTCCTCTTGTTGGTTGGAGCAGGTGTTCCAGAGACAGGCATCGCTGCAATCTGAGGGAGGAAATTAAATCTGAAATAAACTGGTTGGGGAAGATGGGGGAAAATGCCAGGTGCATTTACTGACAAATTGTAATATATGTAGGTGTGAGTTTTACATGATCATGCATCACCCAAAATAATATTAAAGAAAATCAGAATGATAAAATAAAAGGGTAAAACTAGCCTAGAATATATGAAATGCATCCGATATAATTTTTAATAATCTGTAAAAATTGTAACAATCTTATAATTTTTAATAATTTATCAAATTAAGAACACTATTTCTCAATGAATTCAAATGTTTATTACATTAAATTATTAAAAAGACCAGCCAACAACATACCACAAGGGGTCTTCTGCACCAATTCTGAGGGGTTTATTTTACCCCAGGAGTCTCACTTTACCTTTTTTGCTTTAAAATAAACTTACCAAAATAAGAAGAAAGAAAGAAAGAAAGAAAGAAAACCCTTAAATGTTTAGGTTTGCTATTTTTTATGATTATAAAATTTTTGTTAATTATTAAATATTATTATTTTTGTGTTATTTTATTTTTAGTCTGTTTTTGATATCTAAATTATTTAGATTAAGTAAAACTTGGAAGACATATACAACACCAGTTAGCTTTGTATTTTTCTAGTATGGCTTTCTATTCCTGATGACTGTTTTTGCCTGAATATTTAAAGTGTCCAATTAATTCTGATAATATTAAAAACATGTAACGTATTTTTAAATTACGGTCAATTGGTAAAACTTTAAATTCCAATACAGTCTCTTGTTGCGAAGAGGGGTATTTTTGTTGTAGCACACTAAATAAATCCACCGTGTTCAACTGGTCAGCAAATTCCTCAAATGTCCAGCTGAAGCGTTGCAATGGTAAGCCTTAAGTAGTTTGAACACCATATTAAACACATTTCTGAGGAGCTGTGAGAAAACATTTCTGCATTTGAACTTCCAAAAATAAATAAATAATAATAATAATTCCATAATGACCTCACATTTAAATCATTAACAATGACATACATACATTTAAATAGGAAAATGTTAATGTTATTTATTTTTATGTGTATTTCTGTATAATTAGTTTAGCATTTTTATATGTTTATGTGAAGAAGATCCAGCGCTATGTCAGTGTTTATTAGATCTGTGTGATCTATGATATGCAGCAAGCTGCGGCTCTATCCAAGAACAACATATATTTTTACAGTTTGCAAACAATAAATCATCTCGACATACTCCAACCCCTCAATACCAGCCTGTCCAGATTAAGAGCTCATTATAACATTTTATCACCTGCATTTCTCCCTGTGCAATCAGGACAGCCAAACAGCACAATGATTCCTCTTACCTGTGACCAAAGAATCAATGTTTCAGAAAACAAATCAAATCACAGTTTGAATCAAAGGTTCCCAGGAGAACTGTTGAGGTTAATCCTGTTTCTTAGGGTTGGCTAGGATTCCACCAACTACTGCTCTCTTCTACATCCCAGGAAGAGTGAAATCCTAGCAGTGTTTGGGACAGGAGGTCTTTGGGGAGCGGGGAGGGGGTGTAATTCAGTGTGTTACAGACAGCACAGGGACAGACCGAGCTGATGGCAAGGAGATACTTTTCTTGCAGATACTTTTTGGTCTAAATATAGAGCAACGAAGAGCAAGATGTTTCCAGAGAGGACCTGAAAAAATATGAATTAAGTTCCTATACTTATTTCAGTCACTTACTTTTTGAGATTGTGTATTGTCATTTTTAACTGAATATTGAATGTAGTTCATAAACATGATTCTTGAACATTGCAATTTCAACTTATTTTTAAAACATTTGGGCAACTTCTTTGCATCTAACTTTGAAGCTTATGCAAATTGGCGTAAATAGTGTTCTAGTTATGAATGCAATATTTCATTAACATTGCAGCCACTCATTTATGACCCTGGAGCACAAAACCAGTCATAAGTAGCACAGGCATATTTGTAGCAATAGCCAACAATACATTGTGTGGGTCAAAATTATCATAATTACTTCTTTTATGCCAAAAATCATTAGGATATTAAGTGAAGATCATGTTCCATGAAGATATTTTGTGAATTTTCTACCGTAAATACAGTATATGAAAACTTAATTTTTGATTAGTAATATGCACTGCAAAGGACTTAATTTGAACAACTTTAAAGGCGATTTTCTCAATATTTAGATTTTTTTGCACCCTCAGATTCTAGATTTTCAAATAGTTGTATCTTGGCCAAATATTGTCCTACATCAATGAAAAGCTTATTTATTCAGCTTTCAGATGATGTATAAATCTCAATTTCAAAAAATTTACCCTTATGACTGGTTTTGTGGTCCAGGGTCACATATAATTAGGGTCGTCCTTAGGGAGGTGCATCCGGTGCGGCCGCACCGGGCCCGGCGCTTGAGGGGACCCCACGGCGAATGGACTGAGGGGGGCCACACTCCCTACCTTGCACCGAGCCCCGTGTCAGCTAAGGACGGCCCTGCATATAATGTTTACTTTGTCAACAATATTGACCAATTTAGTACTTTTATTGTAATATTGTGTATATTGTATACATCTATAGTGTAGTATTTTTTACACTATTTGTTTTTGTTTTTCAGTTGGAATAATGCTTAAAATTATATCCTTTTATTCTATATTCATAATGGTATTGTTGACATTGTGCTGATATACTGTATTTCTTTTTCTGGGTTCCCACTTTGAGAAGCACACTCAGGCAATAGTGCACTCTAAAAAAATGCTGGGTTAAAAAGGGACAAAACCAGCTATTGGGTTGTTTTGACCCAGCAGTTGGGTTGTTTTAAACCCAACCGCTGGGTCAAAACAACCCAATAGCTGG
>NW_015505636.1:298086-330402 GCF_001515645.1 Sinocyclocheilus grahami
TCGCACCGGGCCCGGCGCTTGAGGGGACCCCACGGCGAATGGACTGAGGGGGGCCACACTCCCTACCTTGCACCGAGCCCCGTGTCAGCTAAGGACGGCCCTGCATATAATGTTTACTTTGTCAACAATATTTACCAATTTAGTACTTTTATTGTAATATTGTGTATATTGTATACATCTATAGTGTCGTATTTTTTACACTATTTGTTTTTGTTTTTCAGTTGGAATAATGCTTAAAATGATATCCTTTTATTCTATATTCATAATGGTATTGTTGACATTGTGCTGATATACTGTATTTCTTTTTCTGGGTTCCCACTTTGAGAAGCACACTCAGGCAATAGTGCACTCTAAAAAAATGCTGGGTTAAAAAGGGACAAAACCAGCTATTGGGTTGTTTTGACCCAGCAGTTGGGTTGTTTTAAACCCAACCGCTGGGTCAAAACAACCCAATAGCTGGGTTTGTCCCTTTTTAACCCAGTGTTGGGTTATATTTAACCCAGCATTTTTTAGAGTGTGTATATGAGAGATATCCAGAATTAAGACATATTGCACCTGAAGATGAGTCGAGATTATTTACAGTTTGCACTTCACAAATTTAGAGTCTGAACAGTAAACTTTAATATGGCACGCAGAGAGTTCCAGTCAGTCTTACACACTGACTCCTCTCCATGTCAAACAGAAAATAAGACAGTGTACCTCTTTTAAAGAAGAGCATGTCAACAGAACTTTCTTGGTGCAGCATATCACAAATCACTGTTTCAGGAAATGCATCTCCGTGTGTTTTCTTTCTTGTGTTTAGTCTCAAACGGGACAGAGACGCCGAGAGGAGCACCTGCAGTACTGTCCATCACCAGCAGGGCGTCTGAAAGGTGAAAGAATGAAAAGGACGGAAACACAAACTTGTAGCTAAAGTTAGCACCTGATATCTTGTGACATATGATCGTGGGGTAGGCTATAGACCAGAGGGTCAGAAGGCAGTTCACTATATGAGTGGAGGTAAGATTACACTGCCAAAGCTAATTCGTGTGAAGTTGTTCACAACAATCCTACCTCTAAGAACCCACCTCTTGAATATAGGCATAAAAATACGATTCATTTTACATGATAAATATACATAACAAAGTTTTATGTATATTTACACACGATAAACATAAAAGTATTACTTACTCTGCGCACTTTTTGGAACATTTTATAACTTAAAACAAGCCTAGTTTTATTCAACTACTTCATTTTTAACATCGACCAACAGCGCCACTCAGCGCTTACTGCAGATCCATCAGCATAGAAGAAACTAAATACATTATGTGGAACTGTCTGCTCTAAAACAGTGAGCATGGCCATTATATGATGGTCGTTATGTATATATATATATATATATATATAGGCTATATCAGTAGATTATTCTAGCCTATACCTGAGAGCTACGAAATCACCACAACAAAAGAGAAAATAAAATCCAAACATCAGCAGCTGTCATTTCTAAATTTATTTAAATTGCTCTACATTAACTCATACAGTACAAATTTGTGTACATATTCCCAGTCCCTGAACCCAAGAAGCCAGTAATCCATTACTTTCCATTTTCTCACATGCAAATATTTGCATTGTAAATATATTTCCACTTTAAACTTCAAATAATCCAACGCACTAAGTGTGATTGTTTGAATATAATTACAATGTTTTCAGAATATTTAACACAAACACAACACATTTAATAAAGAATTAAAGCTTTAAAAATGCTTTGTAGAAGCATGACATACATTCTGACAGTCCGATTAGTACACACTTATGAAAATGTATATTTTAGTGTATAACACTGTCTAATTGACCCCAAAAATGTGAAAAAGGCACTTTCCTCTCTATTCTTGCTTTTAAATTTTATATCAGTTTTATATCTTGCTTCATACCTCCCATATCCATACCTCCCACTTTCTACTTGACAACAAGGTACATTATAGCTTTACATCCGATCAACCTTCTTATCCTTAGTAGAGAAATGGTACACACCATTTCATGTTGTTTCATCCCACCAAGGCCATTGGGTAGTTCAACTAGGCATGTACAATTTCACAAATGCAATTGAACAGCTCACACAAGTTATTGAAATGAATGTCATACCTGTTTGGCAAAAGCATAATTCACAATGAGAGCAAGCACCAGGGAAAGTGGTCAGATGTCACATTTGCATAATATGTCATAAAGATAAAGTAGTGCTTTCAGAATGTGTCATCTAGTGTATTTTTTCAGCTGTCATATGAAAAAGCCCCAGCACAATTCCCCGCATTGGAGATCACATGCCTTTCTAAATGCTCAGTCAAAACCTTGGCATGCACAGCATTAGGAGGATAAAATGAGCACATGCATCAAGCATCCATACTGATCCTCGTCAAACAAGAAGCAAAGGATTTTGTGCAATGCTCTAGACAAACACAGGCCTGCAGTACAAACTCAAGAGATGTTTAGAGAGATAAAGGATGGATAACATCACAAGTAAAGGGCATGGCAGAGGCCAGAAGAGATAACAATTGAAGAGCAAGAGTAGAGCAAGGGGGTGGTTTGTACCATCTCTCCACTTGAGGATTTTTTTCATTTTTTTTCATTTCAGGCAACTGTCACATTCTTTGTACACTTCTTTCATCTCTCTGTCACTGAGACTTTGATAGGAATCGGCAAATACATGTCTTAGAACATTCTATACCACTTTTACACAAATATTCAATGATTCTGTGCTCCATTATCTTCTGTCACAGCTGTAATATATATATATATATATATATATATATATATATATATATATATATATATATATATATATATATATATATATATATATATAGTTTACTTACTCTTTATCACTCCATCCTTATGGCCCCAAGTGAAAAAATAGCAACACAATCGATTATCACTTATCTTCCTTGTGGCCCCAGTACATAATGTCAAAACTGATTATTATTAGACATGAATGCTATTATTTGATTTAGTTGCTCTCACAAGTAGTGACTTTGCAATTCTGTCTGTGGGTTAAACATGTTCATTTGGTGTAAATTAAATGGGATGAGAACTGAAGTAGAAACATGAATCAAAGTTGTGTGGATAGTACATAAATAGCTCAACATTCTGATGAAATTGAATAATACATATACAGATATATGCATACTCTATTTTAAAATAATTGTGTACTTGTATGAAGTGACTGAAAATTATGAACCTGCAAAAAAATACATCTTTGACTGATGTTTTTTGTCATATTACTGTAGACTAACAATTAATTTAGCAGAAGAGAGCTTGAGCACTCTTGTGCTCTTGCCCAGGGTGGTAATTACTGTCAGTGGACTCTCAGTAATGTATGGAGCCAGGCCTCCACACATTTGGTTGCAGACCCATGCTTGATGTACTGAAGCGGGGTCTGGGCACCCGTAGGTTCTGGCTGCTCCCAGACCCTGAGGATTGCACACCAGCAGACAGGGGACTCAGCTCAGGGGCGCTCTTAAACTGCTTGGCTGCTTGGAATGGGGTGTAGGCCTGCCCAGGAGTGGGTTGTGGGATGTGCACTGAATTGGGCACAGGGGCAGTGGATATTTTGGGGAGAGCAGGCAGGGCTGCTGTCGGGGCAGGAGGTGGTGGTGAGAATGGTGCTGCAGATCTCGGAGCAACAGGAGGCGGGGAAGTGACATTACTGTGCCACATCGGCTCACCGAGAGTTGTGGCAGAGCGGGGGGCGATTACAGTAGGTGTCAGAGATGTGGGTGCAGACATGGGAGTAGGTGTTGAGAAACGTTTGATTTCATACACGCGGCTTGCTTTAACAGGGACCTGCTTCGGTGCATTAAGGGAATTACCTGTCATGCCAACACCATTCTGCTGCTGCTGATAAGTGGCAGTGTTTTGAGGGACTCCACCTCCATAACTGAACAAAGATGAGTTGAGCTGGTGTGGCTGCCTGCTCACAAAGTCAAGAGCCTTTATACCTTGTTTGTGTTGGCCAGGCACTGTTTTAACCCCAACTTTAGCTGCATCGTTAGCCTTGGTGCCACGCTGGGCCACTGGAGGACACGAAGGTGACAGCAGTGGATTATAATTAATGGGTGGTGGGGCTCGGATGTTTGGAGAGTATTTCCAATGAGCTGGGAGGGAGGGTGTAGGAGAAGGATCACGAGGATGCGCTGGAGATTTGGGCTGTTTATCCACCACGTAGCGGTCCATGCGACTCTGTCTGCGTGCAAACAGCTCCGCACCTTTACCTTGTATCAGGGGTATCTCAGGAGCTGGATGAGCTGGTTTAGGAGCCACTGGTGGTGGCATCTTGTATCTCTGTGCCTGCATGAAGTTGCAAGCCTCTGCACCCAGGTTGAGAAAATCTTCTTCAGGGCCAGACTCAAACCCAGCCTCTGCACCCGAACGGGATCTGTCATCCAAGTTCTGCACAAGAGACAGTAGCTCAGGGTTGTAAGATGGAGCCTTCTTCTCCTCTTTAGCAGTGAACATTGGTTTCTTGGATCCACGACGATGAGCCTCCTGCAGGATGCCAGTGCGGCCGGCAGGGACTGAGACCCGCTGCTCTTGAGAAGAGATCCCATCAGTGGAGTTAGAGAGAGAATACTGCTGGGCAACTGGTGCATTTGGTGTTTCTGGAGTAGTGGATGCCACAGAGATGTATGGGTTGAAGGAGACTTTGTGTGCTGGGGAAGATTGCACATTTGGTGTTGCAGGAGCAAAGGCACTGGGAAAACCTGGGGCATTTGTGAGCGGAGGAGAGAAAGGCTGTGTCTGCATATGAACTGGTGGAGGTGGCTGATATTGAGCAGAAACCGCATGATGGTATGGAGGACTGAGTGGCATTGCCTGTGTTTGGGGAGGAGAGTAAGGTTGAGCCATACCAGAAGGGGAACTAAAAGATGTTACATGAGAAGATGAAGGGGCTGAGGTGCTGGAATAGGTTGGGGAGTAGAGTGGAGCATTTGAAGGGGGAGGAGAAAATGGACCTGAAGTGATTGAGGATGGAGAGAGCACAGAGGAAGGACCATTGTAGGTGGCTGGTCTAGCAGGGATATACAGTGATGTTGTAGAAATAGCTTTCTTCCCCTCCGAGCCAGCAGGAGAGAAAGAAACTGGGATATTTGCCACAGACACAGCCTGAACCTGTGATCCAGCCTTTTTGGCAGGGCTGGGCCTGAAGACTACTGGAGCAGTTGCTGCTCGGTGGCTCACACAGCCAGGGGCAAATGGCCTGGCAGTTCTGTTGTGCACTGAGCTGGCAGCTGATGAGTCTACTTGTCCTGGTAATGCTCCTGCCATGGATGGCATAGGCGTCTGACCTGGCGAGGACAACACAACGCTTGTCCTGCTCACTACCAAAGGTTCTCCGTTTACCATACTGGTACTAGGAGATGTTACAGGTGTGACTGGAGTAACTGGGGTATATGTCAGGGTTGAGTCTCCCTGATGCTGTGGCATGGAAAAAGCCGTGGGTGTAACCAGGTTTGACATATGTTCTTCTGCTCTTTTCCTCTGTTGTTCAAAAAGCTGGGCTCCTTTTCCTGAAGTGGCATTTAGGCCTGGGCTAATCTTTGCATCTCTGCCAGGCACAACACACGCTGAAGTTCTCTTGTCTAGAACGTCCAGGTAACCACTATCCCAGGTAGGGTCTGGTGCAGCAGAAAAACCGTCCTCGTCAAGCTCAGATTCACTCCCAGGAAACAGGCTTTCGTCCTCAGTTTCTCCCTCTGTGTTACTATAGCTTTCTCCGTCTACACTGCCAAAGCAGGTGAGAGTATACTTCTTGGCACGCTGCCGTCGCTTCTTGAACATAAGCACACCTTTAGAATGAGGGTTATTAGCATCTGTCAAGAGCGAAGCAATGGTTCTGCATTTGGATCGGGCTTCCTTCACCTGCTTATCTTGTAAATTCTCACCTCTGTGTAGCTCTACGGAAAGAAAGATAATGTGTATATCAATCAGCGAGAAATACTTTCAAGGTCTTTACGTAAGCCAGTAATATTAGTTGTAATATCACATTTTAAATCACTTAAATGTAATGATGATGCATATTTATTATGTATTTAAAGTTTATTATACTGCTTCTTAATATGAGAATCACTGGATGCCAATTGTTTTCCATTCTGCATTAAGGAATGAACAGGCCTGTTAGCAGGCCTTGAATGAACACATTTATAAAGGGACACCTATGACTTTTATATAACAGTACCTTTGGTGATGAATGGGCAACATCAAACATAAAGTCACATATAAAGTCATCAAACAAAGTCACAACGTTAATAAATCAAACTGGCATTGTAATGATTGGAACACATTTTCTAGTTGAGTCAGAATAGCTCTGATAGTAGACACAATAATGCAGTGGGTTAGATGCTGAAATGTCTGGCACAAAAATGCTCACGGTAAATTACTGAGCTCATCCTTCTCTACAAATAGCCCATCACATTCTAACAGCTTGAGCAAGTAACCCCTGGGGATCCAGGATCTATATTAAAAGAGTGGGTAACGGAATCTGATATTTCTATAAAAACAAACCAAAATAAAAATGAAAACCTCAAGAGTTCAGCATTTTTGCTAAAATGTTCTCTTTCTAATCTGGAGGGCCTCAAAACATCTTCAACATTGAATCAAATTATGAAGCATAAAATTCTAAATATTTATTTCTCATAAATAAAAGGTCCAAATGAAGACACAAATGTGCATTTGATTATACTAATTATCTAGACATGACAAATAACTGTTCAACAAACTTACATACCCTTACATACCTGCTAGCAACAAAACATGTAGAAATGTTTTGTTTCATTTTCAATAAATCAAAAGTACAAGTAAAACTAACTTACACAAAAACCACATATCAAAACTGATCTTTGTAAATCTGAGATCATGTAAATAATACCTCTGTGCTATCCATCACCTTGTCTCACCTGTCTCATTTTAAACACAATGTTGGATCATTTAAACAGAAAACAAGCCCCCTATCTCTCTAAAGCTCTACAGAAGCTATCAGGACTCTACCTGCATAGATGTGTCCTTCATGTTCAACCTCTCCAGGCAATGTGAAGCTCCTCATGTTGTTCAGGATAAAAACTGTGTTCCCAAGCCAGCCTTACTGGCAGGACACACACAAACACATCAATGGAGCACAGCCAGCAATACTTGGGTGCTCTGCCCACTTTAGTACGAAATCAACCAGTCCATAGCCTGAGGTCAGGCCTTTTAAAGACCTTTTGTCTAACCACAAGACCCTGTCACAGGCCCAAAGAAACCCCATTATGTCATTCAAGCTATTTTTGTCAGTGAACAGAGCTAACGGACATTTCCCACCTGTTTGGGCACACCTCAGCCTCTTCCTGGATAGGCTAGCTTAAGCTGAGCGTCATATGGGGTAATGCTGGCATCTCCAACCACACCACAATGACTTTAAACCTACTTAAACTCTGAAGCAAGTACTGCCAATCAGACTCTTTGAGACTCTGAAGGCAACATCTGGGCAACATTTGACTAAAGGTCAACCTCTTTATCATGATTGAACAGTATTTACTTCAAATACCCCATTTTGACAATTATCAGCCAGTAACCACAGTTGTGGCACACTGAAATAATTCCTCCGCATTATTCTGAGAGACAGATATATAATATCAGCTGCTGATCGTCACACTCACAATATTTTGTACCATGTTCTTGCGACCTCCCACTGTGCTGTCACAATAACAGGTGTGCACACTTTGTCTTCTCTTTTTACCAAAGCTATCTGAATGCCCTGGCTTATTCTGTAATTTCACCACTAACAGTGACAGAGAAGAGCAGCTGTCATGGACCCTTATCCTCACTGCAATAATGTCTCTAGCCTCAGTAAGACGCACATGAGACAATTCACAAACAAGAGCTCTAGATGTTCAGATTTCCCAATGGAGATACAGAATTAAACACCGAAACGTGTTTATTTATACGATCCTCAAAATGTCCCATCAGTCTGGAAAGCAAAGTGACCTTCAGACTGACTGTCAGCAGGGTGCCATTAGTTGAGGAGAAAGCCTTCCCAAATGCTTTCGAGAGGGGAATTAGCACCCCATCAGCTACAGACACAAGATATATTGTTTGACTCCAATGAAGTTTCCAATATGTGTTGCTATAAGAAGAAATGTGAAAAACAGACTCCTAATCCTCATCATATCATTAACTACATCACATTGACACCTGTGTGTATCTCATATTTAGGATAAGGTCAGATTGTTAACCTTTGAGAAGGATAAGCTTTCAGATCACTGAATAGTGACTCAAGCCATATGGTACTCGGTAAAAATCGGCAGTTTGCTTTAGTAGAAATAGATATGACTAAAATCTCATTTAAAAATAAATAAATAAATACAGTTGCAGAACCACCTACAACAGAATTACCAGAAATACATATCATTCTAGAATGTAGGGTCTTCGAATATTTACAAAGTGGGACATTGGAATCAAAAAGTTTGAGAACTACTGATTTATGCCATAAAGGGGAAATAAACTACATGTAAAGAATATTTTTGTGTAACAAATGGAGATCATTATTGGCTCTTAAAATCACATTATTAGCACAGACTCAACCATTTAAATGGACAGAATGAAATATCACTGACACTGGACAGCAACTGGACATGCCTTTCCCAGCATGCAACAGAGGCCTGTGTTATAGAGTCAAGGGACAAATTTAGTCTATTGCTCACTTGAGTCCAGCCCCTTCCCCTGCCCCGTTAAACCCTGAGCAGGGGGACATGAGGAACCCCCATCACCAACATTTGCATGAGCTCCATTACAAATCCCAAACCATATGCGTATGATTATTTCACACTGAGCCATATCCTGTTCTTAGGTTCTGTGCTAACCAATGAAGCACTATGTATGTTTAACTACAATTTGTCATAAGAACAACCAGATAGTAATGATTCAACACATTCAAATTTCACAAGTCTTAAAAAAGCAAAATTTACTACATTTCAAGATTAACATAACTGAATGTAATGATCATTATTTTCAGTTAGTTCATTCTGTTAATAATTTGTCAGACTCATTCAAACGGAACTCCGGTGTTTGTGATTCATTTTGAACGATTCATTAAAAAATCAGCCGCATACGAGTCATTTGTTTATGAATGAAACTACACTGGTCATGTTTGTTTTTCTGTTCAACCCATGAACACAGCTCACTAATTTGTACCATAATTCTAAACTTGCAATCTATGGCAAATCAAGTGATTATTTCAACCTCAAATGCACTTGCTTTGCACTTACTTTGTGACCAGACTTATTAATAAAAAAAAAACAGTGTGTCCTTACTCAAGAAAATCTATTTTCAGGGTCAACACACAGTATGCAGAAATTAATAGACTGACGTCTGCCTTAATTGGCTTCTATCAAGTGGATTTCCAAAGGTTAAATTTAACACAGTCCAGAAATAATGTATGAGGTAATGACAGAAAGAGATATAGGTTCAGAAATGCTGAGCTCATCTTTATTTATATGAACTAAAAAGTTATTCTTAGTTTTGCTTATTGCTCCATTTACATAATTAAAATAAGTTAAAGCAACAATTTTAAAATTTTAAATAAAAGTTTAATAAATTCATTTCTGATTTGGACTGCATTCATTAGTTTCTTTGTGTAAGTACAAAAACGCATAGCTTAATTGTGTGCTATTGCTAGTTAGTAGTTAACTGCCAGTCTGACATTTAACTTTACTTGATTTATTTGATTCCATTATGTTTAACTACACAGTTGTGTCCATTTATTGTTTAAAAAAAATCAGAAGTAAAGTTAATTAAGTTCTGTCAAAGAGTTTTTTCTTTAAGTCAATGGCAGTTTATGTTTTATTAAATTATGATATTTAGTTTTTTTAGATATAATTTTTTTTTTACTTTCTATTCATCAAAAAAAAAATCCAGAAAAAAACATCTTAAACAGCACAAATGTTTTCAACACTGATAATAATAAATGTTTCTTGAGCAGCAAACCAGCATATTAAATGATTTCTGAAGTATCTTGTGACACTGAAGACTGGAATAATGACTATTTATTAGTGCTGGGCAATGATTAATCGCATCCAAAATAAAAGTTTTTGTTTACATAATATATGTGTGTGTACTGTGTATATTTATTATGTGTATATATATAATGACACACACATACCGTATATATTTTGAAAATATTTACATGTATATATTTATATTCATATAATTTATATATATAAATATATTTAATATATAAAAATAATTTTTTTCTTAAATATATATGCATGTGTGTGCATTTATATATACATAATAAATTTACACAGTACACACACATATATTATGTACACAAAAACTTTTATTTTGGATGCGATTAATCATGATTAATCGTTGCCCAGCACTACTATTTATATTATAATATATATTAAAATTGTTTTTTTAATTGTAATTATTTTACAATATCCCTGCAGCAATATTTTGCTATATTTGGATCAAATAAAAGCAGCCTAAGTGATTATGAGAGACTTTCAAAACAAACCCCAAACTTTTGAACAGTGGTGTACATGTATGCTATTTGAAAAAGATGATTGGTACTCACTAGCTTGCTTAGCCTTGTCCATGTACGGAGAGCTTTCTGACCCTGCATAGACAGCAACGGGACTACCACGTCCAGAAACGTAGTAAGGACATCGTTAAAATAGTCCATGTGACATCAGTGGTTCAACCATAATGTTATGAAGCTACAAGAATACTTTTTGTGTGCAAATAAAACAAAAATAAAGACTTTATTCAACAATTCTTCTCTTCCGGGTCATTCTCTGCCACCATTCACGAGAGTACCACAATGCATGCCTTGTCCATGTACGTTACTGTGAGTTCTTCATCAACTGGGTTATCCACAGGGCCCACCATGGGTACCATCTGTCTGTGAGACGCAAGCATGAGAGCCTCTTTTGCCCGCTCTAGAGAAACAAGTGGAGGTGGGACAGTGGGGGGCTCTTGGAAGCCACTGTCCACTTCAGCAGCTCCTGATGGACTTTGGTCAGAATTCTCAGAGGAATTTTCAGCCTGGTGCGACCATTCAGCCTGCGGGGGCTGGTAGACCACCTCTCTGCGGGCCACCCCAGGCATAACACACTGTTGCTGAGTCCCCATTCCCTCTAGATCAGATATAGGCCAGCTCTGTGTTTGAGGGTACATGCAGACGTCCTGGGTGCTCTCATAGCCGCTCATTTCTGAAGTCTCCTCCTCTTGGGGTGAGGCTTGGCCAGGACTCTTGGCAGGAGAGCTACTGGGGCTTCGTCGTCTCTGTCTACGCTGCCTCTCTTGTGCCGCCACATCTGCATCACTGTCTGTCTCACCGTAGTAAGCCTCGCTGTCTGGAGGGGACGTAAGCCACTCAAGGCCACCGGTGGGGGACGTGAGCGACGCTCTGTTGACACTTGACCATTTAGAGGTAAGTGGAGGCGACAGGGCTCTCAAAGCTGCCTGGTACTCCTTATCAATACGCGGGGAGGGGGCCCGACCCAGAAGCACCACTGACTGATATGCAGCTGGGGCCCTGAATGGAAAACAGTGATTATCTTGAGTATACATTTTATAGCATGACTAACAACTCCTCATGATAATGATGTCTCAGTCTGACCTTTTAATTCGCAGATGGAGGGTTCCTCTGCCACTATCAATCAGATTCATAGCCTCAGCATGGGATAGTGTTCCACAGGATACATCATTGATTGACACCAGCTCATCAGTCTCTCTGAGCCCAGCCCGGCAGGCCTTACTGCGCTTTCTCACCTTCAACAGCAGGAGGAGATGACGTCAGCACAAACTTTGTGTTGATGAGTTGCAGTGAGAGAAGATAAATAAATATCCAGCTGATTTTTACATTGTCACCCGCTTCTAGTTATAGTAGATATAGATATAGTAAGATATAGTAAGGATAGTAACTGGTAAATATCCCTCAAATTCATTGTATGGGAATTTAATCTTATCATACTCTGGTTCACTCTTCATACTGTTACTTATAAATCAGTGGGTTATCTGTATTTCTGAGTGGCAAGTGATGGTCTCACATCACAGTTGTGGACTTTCCAGTGCTGGACTACATTATCACTGGCTACTTTTCATTGGTAAAGTACATAAACCTTTATTACACCTTAAAGGGTTAGTTCCCCCCCCCAAAAAAAATTATGTTATTAATTACTCACCTTCATGTAATTCCAAACCCATAAGACCTTCGTTCATCTTTGGAACACAAATTAAGATATTTTTGATTAAATCGGAGAGCTTTCTGACCCTGCATAGACAGCAACGGGACTACCACGTCCAGAAACGTAGTAAGGACATCGTTAAAATAGTCCATGTGACATCAGTGGTTCAACCATAATGTTATGAAGCTACAAGAATACTTTTTGTGTGCAAATAAAACAAAAATAAAGACTTTATTCATCAATTTCTTCTCTTCCATGTCAGTCTTTGATGTGCATTTACGGCATTACCATGATGCATGCGTGTGCATTCCTCTGCATGTAAACAAGGCGCAGCGCATCCGGTTCTACGTCAGAATGCCGGCTCCTGTGTTAGCAGCACCACACATATGCATCGTGGTACCGACTGACAGAAGAGAAGAAATTGTTGACTAAAGTTGTAATTTTTGTTTTCTTTGTGCAAAAAAAAGGATTCTCATAGCTTCATGAAATTACAGTTGAAGCACTGATGTCACATAGACTATTTTAACGATGTCCTTACAACATTTCTTGGTCTTGAACATGTCAGTTGCATTGCAGTCTATGCAGGGTCAGAAAGATCTCGGATTTCATCAAAAATACCTTAATTTGTGCTCCGAAGATGAACGGTCTTATGGGTTTGGAACGACATGAGGGTGAGTAATTAATGACAGAATTTTCCTTTTTGGGTGAGCTATCCTTTTAAATATTTGTCAAGTAGGCCTATTTACAAAATAGTACCACTCTTCTGGTGTAATGATTTGTTAGTTTTCTCACATCAATCTTTTTTTAATATAGGCCTCTTAAATTCTAAATTGTTTGTTTATCACCATAAAACACAATTCATTCCATTTGTGTGCCATATTTAAAATATGTACGGCATAGGCGACATATTAATTGTTACATATGCAGATTAATAGCAACATTCTTTATCATCCTTTATCATCTTTATCATGTCATTTTGAAAATTGCTCCGTTCCAGTGGAACTCTCATTGAAACTTTTCCCAAACAGATTTCTGAAGATCTGAAGATTTCATTCCTGATTGCGATCGCTTCAGGACTGCACAGTACAGTGACTGTTACATGAGCAAATGACATCCATGTTCACCACTTGAGGTGTTTCACGCATTAATTAATTTTTTAAGTGAATTTGTGAATCGTTATATGCATTCACTGAGCTTGAAAGCAATAATATATCTGAACGCTATGATTCATAAGCATATGGCTCTTGGTATAAGCTAATTATTAAAAAAAATGCTTTGAAACAAATCGGTTAAATGAATGATTCAATGGCTCACAAAATGACCGAAGACACACAAGAAGACTGTGACGATAAGAAACGTATTCAAGTAACCTACAAAATGCATTCCTGAAAGAATCAGTGAACAACTCTTTTTGGTTGTTGGATTCATACTAATTTATACTGCATACAGATTTTAAAACATAGTTTCATACTACATACTCTTTCTATTACACACACTGTAATTAGGATTTTTTATTTTTTTGCCTTAAAACACATCACATACACGTTTAAAGAATAATACTGTACTAAATGTTGCTAAATGTTGTTTATCAAATCATATATTAAATTAAATAAAATTTTTCTGAATTAGCATAGAATCAACTGGGAACCAGTTAACTGTGAATCAGATAGTTTCAGTGTCAGACCAAAGATTTGTTAGGCCTCATCCTGTTGGTTTTGTTTGAGTAGATAAGAGGGATGAAGCTAAAGTATGTTTAAAGAGAGTCGCTATGGCTTTTGCAGCGCATCCGGTTCTACGTCAGAATGCCGGCTCCTGTGTTAGCAGCACCACACATATGCATCGTGGTACCGACTGACAGAAGAGAAGAAATTGTTGACTAAAGTTGTAATTTTTGTTTTCTTTGTGCAAAAAAAAGGATTCTCATAGCTTCATGAAATTACAGTTGAAGCACTGATGTCACATAGACTATTTTAACGATGTCCTTACAACATTTCTTGGTCTTGAACATGTCAATTTCTTCTCTTCCATGTCAGTCTTTGATGTGCATTTACGGCATTACCATGATGCATGCGTGTGCATTCCTCTGCATGTAAACAAGGTGCAGCGCATCCGGTTCTACGTCAGAATGCCGGCTCCTGTGTTAGCAGCACCACACATATGCATCGTGGTACCGACTGACAGAAGAGAAGAAATTGTTGACTAAAGTTGTAATTTTTGTTTTCTTTGTGCAAAAAAAAGGATTCTCATAGCTTCATGAAATTACAGTTGAAGCACTGATGTCACATAGACTATTTTAACGATGTCCTTACAACATTTCTTGGTCTTGAACATGTCAGTTGCATTGCAGTCTATGCAGGGTCAGAAAGATCTCGGATTTCATCAAAAATACCTTAATTTGTGCTCCGAAGATGAACGGTCTTATGGGTTTGGAACGACATGAGGGTGAGTAATTAATGACAGAATTTTCCTTTTTGGGTGAGCTATCCTTTTAAATATTTGTCAAGTAGGCCTATTTACAAAATAGTACCACTCTTCTGGTGTAATGATTTGTTAGTTTTCTCACATCAATCTTTTTTTAATATAGGCCTCTTAAATTCTAAATTGTTTGTTTATCACCATAAAACACAATTCATTCCATTTGTGTGCCATATTTAAAATATGTACGGCATAGGCGACATATTAATTGTTACATATGCAGATTAATAGCAACATTCTTTATCATCCTTTATCATCTTTATCATGTCATTTTGAAAATTGCTCCGTTCCAGTGGAACTCTCATTGAAACTTTTCCCAAACAGATTTCTGAAGATCTGAAGATTTCATTCCTGATTGCGATCGCTTCAGGACTGCACAGTACAGTGACTGTTACATGAGCAAATGACATCCATGTTCACCACTTGAGGTGTTTCACTCATTAATTAATTTTTTAAGTGAATTTGTGAATCGTTATATGCATTCACTGAGCTTGAAAGCAATAATATATCTGAACGCTATGATTCATAAGCATATGGCTCTTGGTATAAGCTAATTATTAAAAAAAATGCTTTGAAACAAATCGGTTAAATGAATGATTCAATGGCTCACAAAATGACCGAAGACACACAAGAAGACTGTGACGATAAGAAACGTATTCAAGTAACCTACAAAATGCATTCCTGAAAGAATCAGTGAACAACTCTTTTTGGTTGTTGGATTCATACTAATTTATACTGCATACAGATTTTAAAACAAAGTTTCATACTACATACTCTTTCTATTACACACACTGTAATTAGGATTTTTTATTTTTTTGCCTTAAAACACATCACATACATGTTTAAAGAATAATACTGTACTAAATGTTGCTAAATGTTGTTTATCAAATCATATATTAAATTAAATTAAATTTTTCTGAATTAGCATAGAATCAACTGGGAACCAGTTAACTGTGAATCAGATAGTTTCAGTGTCAGACCAAAGATTTGTTAGGCCTCATCCTGTTGGTTTTGTTTGAGTAGATAAGAGGGATGAAGCTAAAGTATGTTTAAAGAGAGTCGCTATGGCTTTATGCCCATCTTCAAATACCATCTCCTTGAGAGTACAGCCTTCCCCAGCAGTCCCTCTGAGCTTTATCTGTGAATGCTCTCAAAATGTGAAGGGAGCTGTTAGAAGAGTTATTTTGGGAGTCAGATGACACTAGACCATATTGCAAATTAAAATGAAGCTTAATGATGCTGATTAGACATTATAAATAAATGTTTAGCAAACTGGTTACTCCTGGGGGTTTCATCAGCTAAATAATAATGGGGACTTGTTCATTTGATCTTAGATATAATGTTGCTTGACCAAAGATGTTTGCGTGAAAATAATTTATTGTAATCAGCTATGCTTTCATTTATAATTTAGATATTATCAGTGTTATTTGGTCATTTCTCTTTGGCATTTATTCAGATTTGTTGTTTTAATATGTTGTTTTTATTTTATCTTTTGCTATAGCATGATTTACAGCACTATGAAATCATCTTTAGCCATAACATTCATTTACATTAACATTGTCATTTAGCAGATGTTTTTATCCAAAGCTATTTACAAATGAGGACAATAGAAGCAATCAAAACCAACAAAAGAGCAATAATAGAAAGTGCTGTGACAAGTCTTGGTTAGCCTAATGGGCTAACAAGCCAGGGAAGCCAGGACAACATATCACAGCCACCGGAAACACCAGAGACACAGCCCATCTCACCAGACACATTATCCCTCTCTCAAGCATTTCCACTTCTAAGCTTTACACAGAAAATGGAGGAACTGGTGTGTGCTGGGACCAAACTCTCCCACTCATTCGCTGCAAGCCCCCAGATATCAACTAAAAAAACGGCGGGCCCCACAACCACCAAAGCCTGTGGGCCTAGCTCGTCCTCCTCCTCCTGTGAGAGCTCTCCGGCCGCTGCCACAACGCCAGGGCCCAAACCCTCCATCTGCTGTAGGTGAACCAAAAACAACTGACAACCGACATGTGTCAGGTCCCCGCTATGATAGCAATAACATTCACAAAAGTTTACAGAACAAGCGGGAACCCAGTGTTCCCAGCAGTCCCTCTGAGCTTTATCTGTGAATGCCCTCAAAATGTGAAGGGAGCTGTTAGAAGAGTTATTTTGGGAGTCAGATGACACTAGACCATATTGCAAATTAAAATGAAGCTTAATGATGCTGATTAGACATAATGTAAATAAATGTTTAGCAAACTGGTTACTCCTGGGGGTTTCATCAGCTAAATAATAATGGGGACTTGTTCATTTGATCTTAGATATAATGTTGCTTGACCAAAGATGTTTGCGTGAAAATAATTTATTGTAATCAGCTATGCTTTCATTTATAATTTAGATATTATCAGTGGTATTTGGTCATTTCTCTTTGGCATTTATTCAGATTTGTTGTTTTAATATGTTGTTTTTATTTGATCTTTTGCTATAGCATGATTTACAGCACTATGAAATCATCTTTAGCCATAACATTCATTTACATTAACATTGTCATTTAGCAGATGTTTTTATCCAAAGCTACTTACAAATGAGGACAATAGAAGCAATCAAAACCAACAAAAGAGCAATAATAGAAAGTGCTGTGACAAGTCTTGGTTAGCCTAATGGGCTAACAAGCCAGGGAAGCCAGGACAACATATCACAGCCACCGGAAACACCAGAGACACAGCCCATCTCACCAGACACATTATCCCTCTCTCAAGCATTTCCACTTCTAAGCTTTACACAGAAAATGGAGGAACTGGTGTGTGCTGGGACCAAACTCTCCCACTCATTCGCTGCAAGCCCCCAGATATCAACTAAAAAAATGGCGGGCCCCCCAACCACCAAAGCCTGTGGGCCTAGCTCGTCCTCCTCCTTAGTCAAAATATCTTAAAATTCTTAAATCAAGATACTTTTTTACAATACTTTTTTCCCCTGGAAACAAGACTAAATATCTTAAGTAATTTGGCTTATGTAGTAAAAGTATCTTGATTTAAGAATTTTAAGATGTTTGACTAGAAACAAAACAAAAATACTAAGTAAGATAAGCCATTTTTTGCAGTGTGGGTGCACAAAATATTGACACTTTGGGCCCAATTTAGACATTTTCACGTAGGGGTGTACCCACAAAAGTGAATACACCCCTAAACCCTCCATCTGCTGTAGGTGAACCAAAAACAACTGACAACCGACATGTGTCAGGTCCCCGCTATGATAGCAATAACATTCACAAAAGTTTACAGAACAAGCGGGAACCCAGTGTGCCTGTAGCTTTCTCTGTTTCAGTGAGTGTACAGCTTGTATAACAGTGTAATACAAGCTGTACACTCACTACTTTACATTGTAGCAAAGTGTAATTTCTTCAGTGTTGTCACATGAAAAGATATAATAAAATATTTTCAAAAATGTGAGGGGTGTACTCACTTCTGTGAGATACTGTATTATGCATCAAACTAAGATTGCTGTAAAGACACAAAGCAATGCCATCAAGTTAGCATTTTTAAACATTCGCTCACTAAAAAATAAATAATTTCTAATCAATGACTTAATAACCACAAACAACCTGGATTTTATGTTTCTAAACGAAACATGGCTAGAAGACAGCTGCAGTGCAACAGTCCTCAATGAAACAGCCCCTCCTAACTTTACTTTCACGAGTGTCTGCAGGACTGTTAGGAGAGATGGAGGTGTGGCTGCTCTATTTAAAGATGTCTATCAATGCAAGCAAGTGTCATTTGGTCAGTACTTGTCTTTTGAATATCTAGGGATTGTGCTGAAAGGTGCCACGCATACTGTTTATCATTATTTACAAGCCTCCAAAATACTCTCCAGCCTTTGTTGAAGAGTTCACAGAAATGCTATCAATGATTTCCTCAGAGTTTGACTGTTTTGCTATTGCAGGGGATTTTAATATTCACATAGATAATGCAGAAAACAAAACTACAAAAGAAATTATAACTGTTTTAAATACTTTTGACCTGATTCAGCATGTGCATGAACCCACACACAATCGGGGACATACTCTAGATTTACTCATCAGTAGAGGTCGAAACATTTCATCCATTGTTATTAAGGACGTAGCACTATCTGATCACTTCTGTATTTTCTTTGATATATTGATCTCTGCTACCGATCTGTCTCTGTCAGAAAGAGATGCATTAATGAGAACACTAGTGTGCTATTTATGAAGGCTATATCTTTAACACCAAGCATTTCTGCAGACTCTGTTGAACTTCTCCTTGATTCCTTTAACTCAAAAGTTAAGAATGTTATTAATGACATTGCTCCTTTGAAAGTCAGCAAGAAGACTGGCAGACAGAAATCAGCTTGGACAAAATCAACAGCAGTTCAGAGTATGAAAAGACAATGCAGAAAAGCTGAGCAGATGTGGCGGAAGACGAAACTTGAAATACACTATAGCATATATAAAGACAGCCTTCGTACTTTCAATGTGGAACTAGGCAAAGCTAGACAGTCATTCTAGTCAAACCTTATAAACAGTAACTTAAACAACACTCGCACTCTTTTTGCTACTGTTGAGAGACTGACAAACCCCCCAAATCAGATTGCCAG
The DNA here is from genome assembly GCF_001515645.1 of Sinocyclocheilus grahami. NCBI lineage: Eukaryota > Metazoa > Chordata > Actinopteri > Cypriniformes > Cyprinidae > Sinocyclocheilus > Sinocyclocheilus grahami. Next base: position 317,358 of record NW_015505636.1, read on the forward strand.
TGAAATGCTCTCCGACAGCAAATGCAATGAGTTTGCTTCCTTCTTTTCTGAGAAGATCAATAATATCAGGAAGGCGATTAGCACATCCCCAAGTTATGCAGAGGTTAGACATATTCGACCACAATATCAAAAAGAACAATGACTTAATAACCACAAACAACCTGGATTTTATGTTTCTAAACGAAACATGGCTAGAAGACAGCTGCAGTGCAACAGTCCTCAATGAAACAGCCCCTCCTAACTTTACTTTCACGAGTGTCTGCAGGACTGTTAGGAGAGATGGAGGTGTGGCTGCTCTATTTAAAGATGTCTATCAATGCAAGCAAGTGTCATTTGGTCAGTACTTGTCTTTTGAATATCTAGGGATTGTGCTGAAAGGTGCCACGCATACTGTTTATCATTATTTACAAGCCTCCAAAATACTCTCCAGCCTTTGTTGAAGAGTTCACAGAAATGTTATCAATGATTTCCTCAGAGTTTGACTGTTTTGCTATTGCAGGGGATTTTAATATTCACATAGATAATGCACAAATCATATGCATGGACCCACACACAGTTGAGGAAACACTCTAGATTTACTCATCAGTAGGGGTCTAAACATTTCATCCATTGATATTAAGGACGTAGCTCTATTTGATCACTTCTGGATTTTCTTTGATATATTGATCTCTGCTACCGATCTGTCTCTGTCAGAAAGAGATGCATTAATGAGAACACTAGTGTGCTATTTATGAAGGCTATATCTTTAACACCAAGCATTTCTGCAGATTCTGTTGATCTTCTCCTTGATTCCTTTAACTCAAAAGTTAAGAATGTTATTGAGGATATTGCTCCTGTGAAAGTCAGCAAGAAGACTGGCAGACAAAAATCAGCTTGGAGAAAATCAACAGCAGTATACAGAGTATGAAAAGACAATGCAGAAAAGCTGAGTGGATGTGGCAGAAGACGAAACTTGAAATTCACTATAGCATCTATAAAGACAGCCTTCATGCTTTCAATGTGGAACTAGTCACAGCTAGACAGACTTTCTTCTCAAACCTTATAAACACTTAAACAACACTCGCACTCTTTTTGCTACTGTTGAGAGACTAACAACCCCCCAACAATAAGCCTCTTTTGTTTCAGCTTATGACTGTGAATATTTTATTTTATGTGTTTCAGAGTCCACATGACCACATGCATTAAGCCACAAGTTTTCACAAGTTTTAATATTCACACAGCTGTAGTGCAAAGAATAACAACATAAAAACGTAATGTGATAGAACTTGAAAATGAGGGTTGTGTTACTTGTGTATTTTCCATAATTGGTCAATCGTTAATTGTGTGATATGTGACTAATATATACACTGCCGTTCAAACGTTTGAGATCAGAACGATTTTTTTTGTTGTTGGTAGGCCTACTAAAGTCTACATTTATTTGATAAAAAATACAATAATATCATTAAATATTAGGCACATTACAATTTTAAATAATAAAAAATTATTTTCTATTTTAATACTTTAAAATATATAAAAGTAAAAGAAAACTTTTTTCTCTAAGTAAAATATTCACAATTTAGCCACTAGAGGGAGAACAGTACCCATATAATCTGGGTAAATTATAGAGCAGTTCGTAGATGGGTGGGAGACTTTAGTTTGTGTTAGGTCTACTTACAACGACCTGAAAGAAAGTCTACCACATATAACACGTTTTCCTGTGAACAGTGGTCACTATGGAAAAAAAATCACGTTTGAGGTGTAATGAATTAGAACTTGACAAATTAGGCAGATGAAATTAAAAATAATTGAAATTTCTCTAAATTCGATTGGTTTCTAACCTCTAGCCTACTTCAACCCCTAAATGTCCAGACTAACTTTTGTATGACATAATTATGCAGATGAAATAGAAAATAATTCATCATTCATCATTGGTCATAATCCATCACAACCGTTTTTAACAAAGTATATGAAAACCTCCGTCGCTTTATAAGCTTTTCATTGCATCATTGTTCAATTATCAGTTACCATGATTAAAATCCAACATACCGGGGAAAAAAGGTTTTGTGTGGGTAATCTGTGTTCTGTTATATTTAATCGATTACCGTGTGTTACTGAAATCTCTAATAGCTTGTGTTTAAAAAACGTGATTATGTCCACTTTGATTAGGCCTATGTCAGACAGGCTGTTCCATTTCTCATATAGTATTCGTCAGTTTGTCCGTTCATTTTTTTCTTAAGTCAGTGATGTTAACACTGTGATCGTCGTAAAAAAAAAAAAAAAAGGAAATAAAAAAATAAATACACTGTTTTAATCACTGTGACAATAATGTACAGTATTTTTTGAACATTAAAGCATGTCAACATATTCTGTTACACCAAATACACAAAATAATGATCTTTAAAATAGCATCATATGACCCCTTTAAAGGAATTTACGGTTTCCATACAAGACGCAAATGAGTCGGCCCCTCCTCTGCCCCCTCTCTCGGAAATAAAGCCAGTTTTGCCACAATTTACTCTATATTTGGTGTTGGTCCGATGTCTGTGCTGCAGCGTAAAGGAAGAGGAGGAGGAGGGCACAGAGCGCACAAACCGCCGATGTACTAGTAGAGAAGAGCGATAAACGCCTGTATCAACTGACTGACAAGTTAACCGAGATGGAGAAAACTTCACCTAAACTCTTCAGTTTATGGATTTATTGCGTAATTGTATTCCTAACTGATGCTGGGCTAGGTACGTCCCGTCTTTTCAGTTTCTGTAAACTTGTTTTATAGCTTGTGTCCTGTTACTTTTTTTGTCTTGTTTGATTACGTTTTTATATTTTATCATATATTTTATGTCTGAACTTATGTGGTTCAAGACAGCGGATGAAGATGTTTGACTTAATTCTGACTGTCAAATAATTTGCTTCTATACTTAATTTCGTCTGAACACACTTTTTGAATTGCCTTTCTTTCTTTCCCTAAAACATCAACATTATTCGCTAGATGCACTACATGGACCAATATTTTTCCCACTATAAAAGACTTTGGCAAAGACTTGTGATCAGTATGCACTTGACTTATGCTCTGAGTATCTGACAGATCAGGTCTGATAAAAGCCTGATATGTGAACTTTATGAACTTTTATGTTTATGAAATTATTTGTCTGATGCAAAACATCTCAGCAATGCTGATACACACTGATTGTTTAAATCCCCCACAAATGGAGTTAATAAATCAGATCATATGTTAATGATTAGACATGCCTTTGTCTCTATAAACCTGCAGGCTACAAAGTAATTGCAACTGGGGATAGAAAATTTGCGCTTTTCTTTCTCTCCCAGGTTCCAACATCTGTACTTCTCGAGGAGCCAGCACATGTCAGCAGTGCCTGGCAGTGCATCCTACCTGTGCCTGGTGCTTTCAAGAGGTGTGGTGATCTACAGTGTTTAATGACTGAGCTGAAAAATGTTTACTTTGGATTTTATTACAGTATTAAGATTCCTGGATGGAGTCGGGAGCTGTATGATTAATAGAAAAAAAAATCAGAATTTTAATATTAGAGGTTGTAGTATGTTTGCACAGGTTTAGGTGGTTTATGAGGACATATTTGTATAATGACATGGGTATAACATCGATATTACAATGTGAAGGAGGACACTTCCTTGAATTCCCTGAAAAGGCTTTTTTTTTTTTTTTTTAAATGTAAAATTGCACAAAGTTTTCTTTGAGGTTTCTTTGAAGTTTAGGGGTTGTTGTAGGGGATAGAAAAATACAGTTTGTGCAGCATAAAAACCATTATGCCTATGGAAATTCCTTATTTTTCAATATTAATATTCATGTGCTCAGATCATGACTCTGTGAAGATTAATCAGGCTTGATAACACTAAAGTTGACTGACTCATCTGTGTGTCAAGGAGTAGTTTTGTTTTATGATAAAACATAATTTTGCAGTTTTGAAGCAATTACAATCCTCTACATTGTCCACATCATCCACCAGAGTAGTCAGTGACATTTTAAAGCCACAATGAAACTTAAGACGTGACAGATCTATTCTTGTTACATCTACCCATCGGTTTTTGATTGGATGGAGGCAAATCAGAATGTGCGCTTGCAGGTGATTGTAAGAAAGAGATTAAGTTTTTTCCATTTTAGAGAAAAAAAATGGAAAACAAAAATAAGAGTTATGACATTTTGAAAACAAAAATAAGAGTTCCGAATAAATTACTGTTAATAAATAATTAAAAATACAAAAAATGAAATGAATGGGTGTGAATCTAACATGCATTTAGAGATTTGTTTTGTTCTTTTCATACCGACTTAAAGCGAATGTCTGATGGAAACAGTTTGAAATGTTTTCAATGCCAGTACTTAAGCCTCACAACCATTGTATCTTTATTAAGAGGAAAAATGAAAAGCAAGTCTTCCTTTGTTTTTCTCTTTACTGTTGTTCTGAAACATCTTATCTCATAAAAGTGTGAGTCATGTATTCCAGCTTTTTGATATTCAGGAAGTAAAATAAGGATTGTCCTTAGTTGTGACGAAAAATCCAGTAACTGTTTTTTTCTGAGTGACGTCTGGATACAAAAAATATACTGACTCAATCATTAGCGTGATTTGGGGCTCAGGACTACCTTATTTGTTCGACCAGTGGCAGATGAGGAGAGTGTTTTTTGTAATTCTATTTGCTGCTGCAATCTTTATTTAGTGCCCTATACCAGTATAACTGTCTGCCAAATGCTTATCAGGATTTTGGACAAAATGTACCTGGTTCCTCCCGATGTGACCTGAAGAAGAACCTCATAGAAGCAGGATGCAGAAGAGGATCTCTGGAGTATCCCACCAGCAAAATGCATGTGACAGAGAACAAAGATCTCAGTGACAAGGCCTCGGGATCCACCACCGACGTCACCCAGATCCAACCTCAGAGCATGCACATATCTCTGAGACCAGGTGAGTTTATCAACCCATAAACAAGTGACCACATGTTCCTCCATTAGACCAAATACTTACTCTGGCGTCCCACAGATGATTCCCAGGTCTTCACACTGAAAGTCCGTCAGGTTGAGGACTACCCTGTGGACTTGTATTATCTGATGGACTTGTCCTACTCCATGAATGACGACCTGTCGCAGCTGCGACGGCTGGGGCGAGGCCTGGCTGAAGAGATGAGTAAAACCACCAGCAATCTACGCATGGGCTTTGGGGCTTTCGTGGATAAACCCGTGTCCCCGTACATGTACATCTCACCTCAAGAAGCCGTGTTAAATCCCTGTTACTCGTGAGTGATGACATGTATTTACACACTGAACGTAAACATTACAGATGATGGGTGTTTATTTCAAACTTGTAATTGGGCGGTTGACTTGTTGGCTGACAGAATCTGATATTACATCTTTAGACACACTGCTATTATGGTTGAAGTGTCTCCATTTGCTGAGTTACGTACATAAATAAGTGTTATGCTGTAAGCTGTTTTCTAAAGCTTAAATGTTGAGACTCATTTGTGTCAGCAAATGTGAAGAACCAATATTGTAACTTTCTGAATTCTCCCCATTAATGTTCTTTTCTGATCCTTCTACATCTTAATACATTATCTTCCATAGGATCCCATACAAATGCCAACCTCAGTTTGGCTACAGACACGTTCTTTCTCTGACAGAGGAGGTCGGCCGCTTTACAGAGGAAGTGAAGAAACAGAAGGTGTCTCGGAACAGGGACGCGCCAGAAGGAGGCTTTGATGCCATTATACAGGCAGCCGTGTGCAAGGTTGAACTCTCTAAACAAGCAAAAATAAATACAGAGAACTTTACAATACAAGTAGCTTTTGCATTGGTTATTTTTGGCCCAAAATAAGTTTTCTTATTTGAACACTTTTGTCTTTCTCTCAGGAGAAAATTGGTTGGAGACCAGGTGCATCCCACTTACTGGTTTTCACCACAGATGCGAAGACACACGTGGCACTCGATGGGCGCCTGGCGGGCATTGTACGACCCAATGACGGCCAATGTTATGTGGGCACAGATAACGTCTACAATATGTCTACAACTATGGTATTCTGCTGATCTTGTTAATTACTTTTTAGTAGGGTTGTGACAATGCACCCCGAGCTGGTTGAAAATGGATACAAATATGTGACGATTCAAATCAGTTGAGATGTTAAACGAATGACAATACAATTGGGAGTGGGAGTTCATTTGAATGTGTTTCTAAGGGGAACTGACTGTCTTTAGAAAAGTTTACATGGTGGTTTCTTTTCATCTTGCCTTTAATGCGTATTAATGTAGTGTTCATAATCACAGCGCTGCTTTGTTTACAGCGTTAACCAAGGAACGCTGTTCCATAAGTGCCTCCTGCTGTCAGAGAGTGAATTTGCATTTTCATTCAGCCCGCCTGCTGGTTTTGTTTCATGCAGATGTTTAATATAGTAAGGTTTCACAAAGCTGTTTTTGTTTCAAATTTCGAAATGATACAATCCAATTTAGATTAATTGACTTAAAAACTGCTCATGCTGCATGTATGCAGCGTCTTTGTTTGGATTTTGATTAAAATACATTGGTTGCCTCTGATTTTAAATGGATAGAGCACAGGCAATGCCTTAGTTTGTTTAAATGAAGAGATATCTTTTTGTTTTAAAATTAAAATGTAGTTTTGTTGGTTGACATAATTCAATTTTACAAAGAAATGTGCACCATTTTGTAAAAGCATTTATAATGTCTTAAATCTCATTTTGTTAAAAAAATCGTGAGAATATCGTTTTGTGAAATCAATATTGTGAATCATATCGCATTGTGAGTAGAGTAAATCGTTACATCCCTACATTTTAGTCAATTTTGGGTGAAACATATAGACAAAACATTCACTTTGATGGGGTATTTAGCATTAGACACACTGTACAGCATATGAAAACTCTTAAATTAAGTTTATATTACCTTTATTTATGCATACTAATGGATTACATTTTTTTCAGGACTACCCATCCCTGGCATTAATCACAGAGAAAATGTCAGAGAACAATATAAATCTCATCTTTGCTGTGACTAGCCATGTGGAATCACTCTATAAGGTAAGAAGGGTAATAAATGTTATTGTAAATCAGTATGGCAAATGCCTAATATTACTTTTAAGATCACTTTCAAAGATTTATCCTTCTTTCGCTCTCTTTATCCATTGTAGAACTACAGTGAGCTGATCCCTGGCACTGCGGTGGGCACTCTGTCCGAGGACTCTCATAATGTCATCCAGCTGATCCAGGATGCATACGCTGTAATGTCCCTTTTTACATTTACTAAAAAGGAATTTCTAGGTTCAATACAACTTCTTTAAGTTTAAGACATTTTTCTGTAATATCTCTGTCATACATCTCTATTGAAAATGGACAATGGACTATAAAATGATTTTCTGTGATGATCTACATATGCTAACGATAGAGCTGAACTTGTGCTGAACCTAGAGCATTCCTTTAAAAGGCTTTACCCCATTCACATTGTCTGTGGTTACTGATCTATTGTTTGCTGTTGTATTTGTGTGTTTGTGTAACAGAAACTGCGTTCTAAGGTTGAGCTGGAGCTCTTGAATGTCCCGGAAGAGCTCAGTCTGACATTTAATGCCACATGTCTCAATGGAGAGGTCATCCCTGGCCTAAGATCCTGCTCTGGCCTCAAAAGAGGAGATACCGTCAGTATCCTCTTCTCTCTTTAGCTCTCTCATTCTGTCCATCTCTCTAATATTCTCCATCCACCTCATTTGTATTTCATGTTGTTACTTTATTCTCACTCTAAAATTCCTGGTATAACTCAACCAAACCACTCATCCCAAAACTCCCCTACGGTCAGTTCGGTCACTTCCTTCTTTTCAGTCATATACCCACTATGAGGTCTTGACATATTCCACAAGAGGAGGAGCACAGGAAATGTCCTTTCTAATGTGCAATCATCAGCCTTCTTTGATAAATGAGTTGCATGAAATGTTGTGGTTTCAATCCCTTCCTTATAAATGGTTAACTGTAAAAACGTTTACACATTCAGGACAAGTGGGTGTAACTGTGCCATTACTCTTTTTGCTGAGTGTGTCTCGGAATCAGACTCGCCTGTTTCCTGTTCTTCCGTGCTGCTCTGACTCACACCACCCAGCCTTCAGTCCAGACTGTCTGTCAGTCCAACACAATCACATGTTAGGCAGCCTACACACTGACTGTCAGCAATGGAATAACACTCACATACTGTATGTCATGTACATAATGGCTAAACATTCTCCATAAGAAATATAAGACTGAACAAATATTATTTTATTTTCAATTATTATATTATATTATATATTTACTATATTATATATATTTTTCACTTACAAAAATCAAGTCTTCAAGTGGTGAATAACAATAAAAACATTACATTGCTGTGACAGACCAGTAAAGTACTGATTCGACATTATTAGAAAACATATTTTCAATAATTATAATTATAATATTTCATTTATACATGTTTTTAATATTCAATTATTTGTTGTATGTACATTTTATTGGATATACACTACCATTCATTGGTTAGGGTCAGTTAGATTTTATAATATTTTGAAAGAAAACTCTTATGCTCATCAAGGCTGCATTTGTTTAATCTAAAATACAGTAATATTGTAAAATATTTCATATTTAATAGTTACAGTTCAAAACAGTACCTATTTTCTTTTCTTTTTTTGGTTCTCAATAAATATTTCTGATATTATCAATGTTGAAAACAAATGTGCTACTTATTGCTAATATTGTTGTGGAAACCAAAATCATTTTTGGTCACCTTTGATCAATTTACTATATCCTTGCTGATTAAAAGTATACATTTTCTTTAAAAATCTGACCCCAAAACCTATTATGGTCCTACAGTACAACTTTGTAATGTATAATAATTCATGTTTGTGAACACCTGTGCTCTGTAACAACTCCACACTCCCTCAATCCCATCTCCCCAGGTATCCTTCAGTGTAGAAGCTCGGGCCAGAGGCTGTCCTAAAGAGAAGCGCAAGACCTTCACCATCAAACCGGTGGGCTTCAAAGACACCTTGCAGATCACAGTCAACTTCGAGTGTGAGTGTAAATGCCAAGCTAAGGCAGAGCCTGACAGTCCCGTCTGTCACCATGGCAATGGCACCTACGAGTGTGGGATCTGCCTGTGCAACCCGGGACGATTGGGTCCCAGGTGTGAATGTGCAGAGGGGGACTACAGCCCCACCGAGCAGGACGCCTGCACCGGGCCAGACAAAGTGGTCTGCAGCGGCCGTGGAGACTGTGTGTGTGGCCAGTGTGTGTGCCACAATAATGATTTTGGCAAGGTGTGGGGGAAGAGGTGTGAGTGTGACGATTTCAGCTGCCTGCGGTACAAAGGAGAGCTGTGCTCGGGTAAGAAAAGATTTGTGGATGATAGAGAGTGTGATAGAGTTTTATTATTAGACTGTTGGATGTAACATTAACAGTGATCCCAACAAGTGTTTTTGGACACTTTTAAACTAAATGTGTAAATGTATTTGAATCAGATGCAAAATATCCAACCCAGTGGCATTTGCAAACTAATTTGGGGGAAGTAATCATTTTTTCCAGGTTTAGGAACTGAAAACCGAATTTTAAAAAAATCCAGAACTGAATGATGTTCTCATATGGAAACAAATTGTTCATATGAGTCATTTTTTAGAGAAACAGAAACATGCATTGCAACGTGTAGTCCGATTCCCGAACAAATGATTCTTACGAGTTTTGAGACATTCAGACATTTTTTAGTAAATCAAAAACATACAGTACAACCAGTGTGGTCCAATTCCTGAACAAATGATTATTATGAGTGGATTGGTTTCAGTAAATCAAAACTATACAGTGAAAACAGTGTAGTCTGATTCCTGAACAAATTTTTCATATAAGCTGTTTCTTTTTTGTGAATCAAAAACATACAGTACCAACCACTGTAATCGAATTCCCGAACAAATTATTCTTATGACCAGTTCTTTTTATAGAATAGGAACCATACAGAGCAACCAGTGTAGTCAGATTCCCGAACAAATTATTCTTTTGAGTCTGATCTTTTTAGTGAATCAAAACCATACAGTGCAACCAGTGTAGTCAGTTTCCCGAACAAATGATTCTTATGAGTGAATATTTTTCATTTTTAAACATATATGTTTTGTTTTACAATAGAAATTGTTACAAATGTCTTTTTGCTTGAACAGAACAACATAATGCCACTTGGGTTAATATTTTTTTATATAATGCAAAGACACTTATACATTTTTAAAGAGACTTAGGGGTCCAAATACTTTTTAGGGCCCCTGCATCTCAGCCTTGACAAACTCACAACGAGCAGGATAATTTAGACAAAAGTCTGTTTTTTTCACAGCCTATTATATTGTACAAAAGTCTTTCTTTACGAGTAAGATTCCTTGTTCCCTGCCTCACATCACCTCAAAGGAATTACCTACAATAACACAAAAATGTCTCCTGTGCTAGTCGAAGAACGAGCTTCTCTTATAAATAAAAAGGCTCTGGGGGACTTGGCAGGCTAAACCATGTGTTGACCTATTTGAGACGTGTGTTTGTTCTTCAGACGAGGTGCTGATGTTCCACTGGGGCGCGTTTGAGTTGGAATGGCCGAAGAGTTTATGTAAAAAAATTTTTTTTTAAACGCTATAGTGCACCTCTTGAAGTTGTGTACCTCTTGGAAGGGGGTTGGTTTCTCACTTAAACAAAACCAGATCTCTGTAGTCGTGATTCCAAAAGATTTCAGCCTCTGCTGTAACAAACTGAGCATTTTTAAGAGAAAACATCTTGTAGATCTACAAGAAGGTTCTTACAGCATACTCCCAGAGGTCCAAGTAATCCAGAAAATGCCTTTCTGCGTTGTCACACACTGATGATGTCAGTGAACCAAAAATAGCCCAGTGAGGGAGTAAAGTGGTGTTTAGGCTGATGTGAAGAGTTTGTTGTTTTCTCTGAGAAGAATAATTACATACAATACAATGTTATTTTTTACATTTGGTTACCCATTGTTCTATTTCCTTGTGGTTTTGTTTTTGATTTAGCTGCATCATTGTTGTATTTTCAACCAAAATCCCAAATCACTCATAAACATTGTTTTGCTAAGGAATAAAGCACTGTAATCTCCTAAGCAAACATGCACACTGCTGCAAATGTGTTTATAATTATAACTGTAAATCACTAATGTAATGGAGCTCAGCATTCTGCCATTGAACGTCAAGTGAAATATCTTACGACTATCGTATCAGTTCTGTCACATTCCTCACATTCAAGGCCCCAGATGTCCATTTTTAGAAATCTCTGTAATAAAAAATGAAAGATGGAGCTGTTTGACAACAGCTGAGTGTGATTGGGGAATTTCATTTGTGAAACATGGAAAGCCTCAGCATAATATTTGGAAATGAGTCGGGGGTTTTTTCTATGCATGTATGGAATGTACAACTCCCTACATGAGGCACTTTTATGGGCTCAAGTTCAAACTGACCTTATTACATTATGAGATTCATCATGGAAAGCTTTCTTTCACGGGTAAAACAAGCAAATAGATGGTCAAAAAAGCGTCTAAATTCTACAATCATGTGGAGTCTGCCCACTCATTCCCATTTTTGTGTTATTTTTCCCTACATGGCTCATTCCAGGTCATGGCACTTGTTCTTGTGGGTTTTGCCAGTGTGATCCAGACTGGAAGGGAGAGAACTGCAACTGTTCTACTCGTACAGACACCTGCATGTCCAGTTTGGGGCTGTTGTGCAGCGGTCGTGGTCAGTGTGTGTGTGGGAGCTGTGAATGCACTCAGCCTGGGGCCTACGGCTCCACCTGCGATAAATGCCCCACCTGCCCTGACGCCTGTACCTTGAAGAAGTAAGCGTAACTCCTATATTAAGCATAAAATAACATGTTCAGAATAGCAGACTACCAAATTTTATTGTACATTTTCTATATGCATAGAATACCGAGATGACCTTGTACATTTTCCAAAATATGCATTTTTCAAATGTCCATTGGCCTTTGATTGCTTGAACAGAGTGTTTTAACTGTGATTAACTTGTACTTCTTGACCCATTATTTGGTTTAACTGCCAAAAGCCTTAAATGTGCAAAATAACCATTTGTATTTCTAATTGGATGGCAATAGTTGAATTTAGCATGTAATATGATCTGGTCATGTGACCACAATGTAACACTACTATTTGGAATGTTTATTATTCTGTAAGACGTTCTTATTCACATGCAGTTTTTTTTTATATATATTATGGGCGTATACGGTTTATACTACACACAGTATTCAGTAAGTAGTATACTTTACCCTAGTAAAAAAATATATATATATATATATATATATATATATATATATATTTTAAATACATTTATTTCATACTAAGTATAGTTCAAATCTATTGACATATTTACTGACATATCGCTCGAGACTTACTGATATAATAAATTATAATTCAACTTAATTTGGAGTACTACTTGTGCACTATGCACATTTCCTAATATTAAGCCTGAAATGTGTTTTAATGTCACTATTGATGATGATTGTAATGATTTTTTTATAATATCAGTCTTTAAATGCAAGATATTTAAAGTGTACCTGAAGTATACTTGCAGTATATCTTTAGTTGGACTTCAGCACTACTTCCTCACAAGTAGATTGCATTAAGTGCAAAATTAGTTGTTCCAACTAATTAACAGACTTTAAGTAAGCCAGTGTAGTATACTAAAGGTACAATTGCAGGGTAATTTTATTAAGGACATAAATATGTAAATGTATGTTTAGTATACTTAGCATGAAATAAATGTATCTCAAATACATTTTAGTATATTTATTTTTCACTAGGGTATACTATGCAGTATTCAGTATTCAGTAAGCAGTAAACTAGTATTCTAATACAAACATAGGCAATTCAAGTTTAAAAGTTTATGTCAAATCTACGGTGGCCGAGAGAGCTCAACGCGCTGCAACTTAAGAAAACACATGCAAATTGAAAAAACACCAGCAAATTAAGAAAACATCTTCATCAGTTTGACAACACACGCGCTGCAAATCCTCACAACACATGCAAATGAAGAAAC
>NW_015505636.1:330575-336703 GCF_001515645.1 Sinocyclocheilus grahami
AAAAAAAAAAAAAAATTTATTGAAGATATAACATCCACAGGGGATACAGTTTTACAATAACAATAAATACATAAAGGTACATTTATACCTGATTAAATAATCATTTTAAATATTATTCTTACTGTCAATCTGCAATTTATTTTGACCTGATTTTAACAATTAAAGCATTGCGGATTTCATTAACCTTGAAATTATATTTAGTTGAGAATATTTAATTAAGTTAGCCATCTTATATAACGTTTCACAGTTACTCGTGTAATTCGTCAGATTATTTAGGCTAATAATATCTAAAAGACAAAGGAATCATGCAATCAGGGTGTTAAAATAAACAAAAAAAAACTGTATCCCCTGTGAATGTTATATCTTCAATAAAAAAAAAAAGGAATCACTAGCAGAAACTCAAAAAAAAAAAGCCACTGCACAAAACAAATCCCAGCCGGGTCCGTCACTTTTTTGGGTCCCCTTGAAACATTTCCGTTGTGGTTCGTGCTATTTGCAGCGCGTTTCTTCATTTGCATGTGTTGTGAGGATTTGCAGCGTTTCTTCATTTGCATGTGTTGTGAGGATTTGCAGCGTTTCTTCATTTGCATGTGTTGTGAGGATTTGCAGAGCGTTTCTTCATTTGCATGTGTTGTGAGGATTTGCAGCGCGTGTGTTGTCAAACTGATGAAGATGTTTTCTTAATTTGCTGGTGTTTTTTCAATTTGCATGTGTTTTCTTAAGTTGCAGCGCGTTGAGCTCTCTCGGCCACCGTACAAATCTTTATTTAAGTAAAAGATCTTTCTCTCTCTCTCTAGGGACTGTGTAGAGTGTAAGCACTTTAAGAGAGGGAAACTCTTCGATGATGACTCCTGCACTCGAATCTGCAGAGATGAAATCAGACTTGTGGATGATTTGGGTACCATTATCACATTATCATTTTATTTCATTATTTCATTTTATTTATAGCATTCTAGCTTTTTCTGTAGCCTTCTTTTGTAACCCTCCGTTACCATACAGTTTTCCATGATAAGAATGCAGTGAATTGCACCTATAAGGATGAGGACGACTGCGTGCAAAGGTTTCAGTACTATGAGGACAACAGTGGCAAATCCATCTTGTTTCTGGTGAAAGAGCCAGGTAACATTCTGTTAATGCTCTTACTGCTGAAGAAAATCAATGTGTTTACTTTGCTTCAGACGCTGGTCTCTATCTTTGTACAAAGATTGTTTGAGAAACTAAAGGGAAGTATATTATTTACAGAATTAGTGTTTCTAGTTTCTAGGTGTTTGCGTAAGCATATGGAAGTGTAGGTATATGTGCAGTGTGTGACGGCTGTAAATTCAGGAGCCCGCAGTGAGAGTCTGCTGCTCTGCTTTAATGGACACACATGTGGAACATGGGCTCTATTAGTGGCACACACATCCCTGGAACCCAGGGAGCACCCCACCTTGTAAAAACACACAGCAATAAACAACATCCAAGCTACTGAAGAACCCGCTGACACAGTGTAATTCCTACTGGGATAGGAATGGTTCAGACAGGAAGCAAAGAGACAGACTCAAGACTATATAGAGAAGTGAGCCTATAGCTTTTTTTTTTTAACTTTTATTCAGCAAGGACGTAGCCTATTACATTGAACAAAAGTGACAGTAAGTCATTTATGGTGTTTCAAAAGATTTCTATTTCAAATACATCCTGTTCTTGTGAACTTTCTATACATCATAAGTCACACTTTAAAATAGAAGCATCTTTCACCTACATTTCCTTTTCCTGTGTAATAGACTGTCCTAAAGGCCCTGATATCTTGGTGGTGCTCCTGTCAGTAGCTGGTGCCATTTTGTTCTTGGGTCTGGCTGCCCTGCTTATCTGGAAACTGCTCATCACCATCCATGATCGGCGTGAATTTGCTAAGTTCGAGGAGGAGCGGGCACGTGCCAAGTGGGAAACGGTTAGTGAAGTGCAAAAATACACACTGTATGCATAGTGCAGTACATTTCAGACAGAAGCTAACTGATCAAAGACCTCAGGATACATAACCAAAAACATTTACACTCCCACACTGTTTAATGTAAAAAGCTCAAATTACTGTGTGTAAGTAGCTTGGTGAACTATAGATGTTGGCAGGATGATTTTACTGTTTCAGTGGCATGCTGTTTTCCCCTTCAGAACAAAGAAAAAGCCTCCGTACCCCTGGGCAAGTTTTGTTTTAAATGATCCAATGCTAATTAGGCTTTCCCCGTGAGGTCTCGAGCCACATGTGAACCCTCTGATCCCCTCTGCTCAATACTGAGCTCCCTACTTAAACTTTTATGTTGAAATATGTGTAATTTGACTCTTGTTTAAAGGAATAGTTCACCCAAAAATGAAAATTTGCTGAAAATTTCCTCACCCTCAGGCCATCCAAGATGCATTTGTTTTTTTAATCGGAACAGATTTGGAGAAATTTAGCATTACATCACTTGCTCATCAGTAGATCCTCTGCAGTGAATGGGTGCCATCAGAATGAGAGTCCAAACAGCAGATAAAAACATCACAATAATCCACAAGTAATCCACACGACACCAGTCTATCAGTTAATGTCTTGTGAAGCAAAAAACTGTTTGTAATAAATCCATTATTAAGATGTTTTAACTTAAACTGTTGCTTCCAGCTAAAATATGAGTCCTCTATCCGTAATATTGCCTTTTCTCTAATGAAAAAGTTGTCTCATCTGAATCGGATCAAGATCAAGCACCATTTACAAGCAAAACCAGTCCAAACTAATTTTAAACAAAGATGTTGGTGGATTTTAATGTGAGAGAATATCAGGAGATGGACTGCGTTATTATTGTATTTTAGCCAGAAGCGATGGAAAGTTAAAAACACCTTAATGATGGTTTTGTTACTTAAAAACATGCAACTTTACACAAGACGTTAATTAATGGACTAGAGGACTGTGGATTACTGTGATGGTTTTTATCAGCTGTTTGGACTCTCATTCTGACGGCACCCATTCACTGCAGAGGATCCACTGAGGAGCAAGTAATGTAATGCTAAATTTCTCCAAATCTGTTCCTATGAAGAAGCTAAATTTTGTATGGCTTGAGGGTGAGTAGATTTTCAATTTTCAGCTTTTTTTTTTTTTTGGTGAATTCTGTGTAAATGCATACTGAATGATAACTACATTTTTATTCTTATAGGGCCACAACCCCCTCTACAAAGGTGCCACATCAACATTCACAAACATCACATACCGAGGCAAGGACTGACTGCAGAGAGCAGAGGAAGAATTGGACATCGCTAACAGACAGTGTTCATATTTTAAAAGGTTTAAAAGTATTAATGTTTTTGTAAAATTGAATATGCAAATTGAACACGTTAAGGAAGGGTTGTACATATTTTGTTGTTGTACATATGTAAAGTCAAAAATGGCATAATCCCTCTGTGGAAGTCTTTCAGTTTGTCACTGGATGAATGTTAATCTATACATTTGCTTCCTACATGACTGTATTTGTCAGCAGCACCGTGCCTGGAGAGATAGCTTCACACTGTCACACGTCAAGCCATTTCCTCCCTCTCCCTGCTCCCTCACTCTGTGCAGTGGCAGATATGAATGATAAAAAGTCTGAGTAATCTTTGCAACTACTGATGGCCTGTGGTAACACTGAATCCCTCATCATGAGCAAGAAATGTTCTTAATATAAGCTGTTCTCTTCGCTGTGGTTATAGCTTTATTAATATTATGCAACTATAGTGGTAGCTTTATCCCACTGGCCTTTAGTGCACAATTTTGGTAGGGTTCACAAATCAAGTGCTGTATAAAAATGTATGAGAGTTGTCTGTCGCCATAATTTTTTACAAAATGTATGTCAAAAATAGAGACATTTTTATTATTTGTCTGGCAGAATGACCTTAAAAGCCAAAAGTCCTTCTCAGCTCAAGTGCAAAAAAGTAACAGTGCCCTCCAATGGGAAATATATGAACGTCTGGATTTTGTGTTTTGATGCTCTCAGACCAAATTTAGTATACATGTGTTAATTAAATAGTTAGACAGTTTGTCAAATTCTGTCTTAAAAAAATACATCTAATGTATATATTTAAGTTAAATATCATTACCTTTCCTTATATCTAGCGATGCCACACACTTCAATCTTAATATTAATAAAACATGATATATGTATCAATGTTTTTTCCATGCTCATATTAGTAGAATATATTACTGTTATTAATTACTATTAAACTAATTTCATTGTTTGTATTTGGGGTTAATTAAGGCCTGTTTTTCCATTTAATTCCATATCACTTTTATGGGTCTAATAACCTGGTCTAATTTAAATTAATCGGACTAATTCTATATTTAATTTTCTTGTGAATGCATGTAATATTTCTGTGGATGTGATTCTGTTATATGTATTGAACTACAGCGCCACCTACTGGACCGATGTTACAACCATGCAGCCTACAGTTCGACTGTTTTTTCCTTTTTCATCAAAACACTGATAGGTAGCGTAGTTATTATGCGAGTTATTTAAGTTTTACGTGCAGCAAATAATGTATTACAGGGAATTTACATTTACTATAGGCCTAGTATATTTTGTAAGGACATTTTCTGAAATCTGACTCTCTCTGATTAAAGTTATTTAAATATTTTTATTTTATTATTATATTGCTATGTTGAATATAACAAGCAAAGTGGGAGAGCTGGTAAATCCGAAATAATTTGCCACACCAGATATCAAAAAGTGGGTCACTGCTAATCTTAATCACAGATAATAATGTCCGTATTGCTCCATTAGGCCATATACGTAACAAGTAACTACATGATAAATGTAGTCAATTGGATCATTCAATTATTAGAAAGAGTCCTACTTTACCTTTATTTATTTAAAGTTTCAGCCATAAATAAATATATTTTTAAATAACATTTCAGCTCTAAATAAATACATTTGTATTTTTAACCAACTTTTCATAAATATCAGTATATCTGTTGTTATTTTAACTAACGTTTAAGCCCTAAATAAATACATGAAAAGTAACATATTTGTTACGTTATTTTCGTACGGAAAGAGGCGTCATGCACTGATAAGTGCGGTATGCAAACAAAAAAGAAAGAAGGTCGGCCAAGATGTCGGAACGAGTGGTTGTGCTTTCCTGTTGAGGAACTTTAGAAATGTTGTCACACAGTCAGCAATGCTTGTATAATACAGATGCATACGATTTTGTTACCGGATGTATATAGTCAGCTTTTAAGTTGAATTTTACGTGTTTTGTTGCTTTATTTGTTATATTGAGAACTTTATCTCGGAACCTGTCAGACTTTAATATGGAGAAAAACTCGACATTTAACGTTACTGCGGAAGAAATGGAGGTAGTTACCATCAAAGATAAGAGAGTGATTCAAGACAGTGTTTCCCAACCGGGGTGCCGTCTGTCGAGAGCAGGGTCAGGGGCGGATTTTGTGATTTGGGGGCCCCAGGCAAAATACAGGAATGGGGCCCTATACAATTTCACACATTTACAACCTTGAGGTTCCTTTCACTGTTGCTCGCTGCTGCACGACTGTGTCCAATAGTTGTGTCTTTTTTTTTCCGTTTAAATTTTTTTTGATTTATTTTTTTTTTTTTTTTTTTTTTTTTTTTCTGGATGATTATATTAAATTTTAGCAAAAAACATGTCTAATTAATTAAAATCATGAAACTTGTTTAATTGAACAGCAATTTAGGCCTTTTAAAAATGTAACAAAATTTACATTCTTAGGGCCCAAATTGTGCGCTTTCTTTTGTTTAAATTTACATTTTTCTGTATTCCATTTGAATGGTTTAATCAAAAACATATCTAATTAATTGAATTCATAAAAACAACTTAATTTATTAATTTGTATACAATAATAGGGCCCTATGAAATTTTAATTTTATTTACTTTTTTTTTTAATTCTGTGTTGTGTATTTTCATTTTCTGGTAATCAAATGAAGGCGAAAACTTTAATCTATCTTTTATTCCAATGAAAATTAAACAAACCCTTTAATTTTTGTACTCAAAATGCTACACAACAGAAGTTTACTGTGTAACGAGCAATGTCACGGAATGCGTCAAATATTGAATGAATAAATCAAATGCAATTCAGTACACTTCAATCAAACCGCGATATGGACTAGTGTATGTGAATA
>NW_015505636.1:336748-341839 GCF_001515645.1 Sinocyclocheilus grahami
GGATTCCGTCCCCATTTTCTACATCGCCCTACTTTTGCTAAGAAGCACGTTCAACGCGGACGCACAGACGGTTGTCGTGCTAATGAACACCACAGCAACCACTTGTGCGTCAGCACTGAACGCGCATCTCGCATATAAAAAGCATTTTAGGGGGCCCTTGGGTTTTGGGGGCCCAAGGCGGTCGCCTACCTTCGCCTAATGGTTAAGTCCGCTTCTGGCAGGGGTGCCGTGTAAAAAATCATTTTTTAACATTTTTAAATTGCTCAAATGTTCAAAAAAGCATATATTATATCATATCCATTTCTGATGTCGCTAATAATTAGAGATGCACTGAAATTCGGCTGCCGAAAATGAGTTCACCGCTCAGGTTTCACTTTCACGTGGTGTGACGCTCTGGTATTATCCGCTCTATGCGTGTGTGCTCCGCTCAGTCGCTCCACTCGTAAACCGTTCAAGCGAATCGGAACAGCAAAGTCCACTCAAAAATTGAGCAGACAGGAAACATTGATGTAGTACAGTATTGTTTCTGTCTGCAATAGCCCTACTGTGTTGTAATATGGTGTGGTGTATGTTTGTAGGGTGCCAAAAGTTTCTTAACATTTCCAAAGGGTGCCGCGACTGAAAAAAGGCTGGGAAACACTGATTCAAGACACACACTCCTACTCCTGCAAGGCTTACAAGGAAAGTAATGAGACCTAGCCCTAACACACCCGAGAAAAAAAC
This sequence comes from Sinocyclocheilus grahami, assembly GCF_001515645.1. NCBI lineage: Eukaryota > Metazoa > Chordata > Actinopteri > Cypriniformes > Cyprinidae > Sinocyclocheilus > Sinocyclocheilus grahami. The sequence continues at coordinate 337,472 of NW_015505636.1, forward strand.
TTTCCAAGAAAGCGCGCAAAGAACAGGTGCTGCAAGTAAGTTATGAACCATCTTTGGCCGAGTTACAAGACAATATCATTCGTGTTATCACTGCAGAAATCAATGAAAGAGCAGACCAAACTGATGAAGCTGTTAAAAATAACACGCTGCAAATAGGGGCTTAAAAAATCGCTGGACTTCTGTCATCAAGAAGTGGTAGATCTAAAAAAAAGAAAACGCTACAATGAAGATGAGAGTGCAAAAGAAAGTTAATGAAATGGAGCAAAAGGGGAATGATGCTGATCGGTATAGCCGTCGGTACAATCTTCGTGTATATGGAGTAACAGAAGAGCGGGAGGAAAACATCAAAGTTAAGGTGAAAGAGATTTGCCGTGCAGCAATTCCAGCAGGGGCGTAGATTACGCGGGGGACGCGGGGGACATGTCCCCCAGGCAGTGATGGTGAAGCAGCTGATGTGGCTCATCGCATCGGCAGAATAGACAGTGGAGGAAAGAACCAGTTTCCAAGGCCAGTGATCGTCAGATTTACGTCTAGATCAGCAAGGGATGCTTTATGGAAAGGCGTCAAGAACAACGACTTCCTCAAGAACAGAGGTTTTCAAGTGAAGGAAGATCTAACAGCTGATGACAGGGCAACACGTGCTCGTCTGTGGCTATTTGTGGAGAAGGCTTACACAGTAGGTAACAAAGCATTTGTGAATGGAAAAGAAATTAAAGGATGAACATTTTAGTAGGGTCCATTTCTTCACCAATAATCAGAGACTTCAGGTACTGACTGTTTATCTGTTAGATACTGTTTCTTATGACTGCTGAAGTCAAAAAAGACTGTTCTGAGTTATTGTTAATAAATGCAACAAGTATAGTGTGTGACATCTTATGTTCTTACTAAGTGCACTTGCAGGATACGTTAACTTTTTACTTTGTTATTGTTCATGACAATTTCAATTTTTTCGATTAATGCCAGAGGTATAAGAAACCAACTGAAAAGGAAATCTTTATTTTTGTATTGTCAAAGCAAAGGTGCAGACTTTAATTTTATTCAAGAATCTCATGCTTGTGAAGCAGATGTACGTTTTTGGAGAAGTCAGTGGGGGAGTGATGTTTGGTTCTCATTTGGTACCAACCAATCTGCAGGGGTAGTTATATTAAAAGGTCAATTCAAAGGACACATTCACAGTAAGCAAACAGATACTGAAGGAAGATGGATAATTCTGCATATTAGTATTGATCTCTCCCAATTTATTATAGTAAATATTTATGCCACAAATAATAAGCAGAAGAATAACCATTTGTTTTTAACAATTGAAAGTAAAATTAACCAACTGACTTCTAAATTTCCTTGTGCAATGATTATTTGGGGTGGGGACTTTAATACTGTTTTGGATGAAGAAATTGACAGATGGCCCCCTAAAAACAATGTAAAAACAAGTATATTAAAAGACATATGTGCAAGAATGGATCTTTTAGATATCTGGAGATATACTTACCCACATCAAAGAATGTATACCTGGAGTAATAATGATTTGACTAAACACTCTCGTATTGATTTTTGGCTAATTTGTGCAAATAGTGCCGATGATATTGAATTAGTAAAGATTGAAACTTCAGTATTAACAGATCATAAGGCTATAATGATTAAACTCAACAAAGATGCTGAAGTTCCGGCTGGTCCTAAAACAAACTATTGGAAATTAAATAAAACCTTGTTAGAGAATGAAGGGTTTAAAAATAAAGCCATTGAAATTATAGAAAAATATTGGAAACGGGCATGTGTTCTTAATAAATTTGGTCAAAATTGGGAATTAATGAAATTCGAAATAAGAAGCATAGCTATAGGTATAGGGAAAAAAATGACTAAAGTAAAAAAAGAGAAAGAAAACAAATGAATTGAAGAAATAATGAAATTATCCTGTAAACAAATTTTAACAAATGAAGAGCTCAAACAACTGGCGTCCTTGCGGTTACAATTAGATACAATTTATTTAGACAAAGCTAAAGGTGCCTTTATAAGAAGTAGACAGAAATGGATTGTGAATTGAAAAATAAAAAATCTTTTTTTAATTTGGAAAAACGTAATAATGAATTATCATCTATACATAAACTCATGATTAATAATAGAGCATGTGAAAACAATAAAGATATTGCTGAATATGTCACCCAGTTTTATGAGAATCTATGCACTTCAGACCCTTACAATGACAGAGAAACAGAATTGGTTTTAAGTAAAATTTCTGACACAACAAAAAAAAATAAATGATGAATTTAAATGATTTTGTGACAAAGAAATGAGTCTAGAAGAGATTAAAAATTGTATTGTGGGCTTGAAGAATAATAAGTCTCCAGGAAACGATGGGCTTACTAGTGAATTTTATAAGATGTTCAATGTCCAGTTATCTCCTTTTTTAGTAGCCATGTTTAAAGAATCAATTGCATGCGGGAAATTACCTGCAACTCTCAAACAAGGTCTTATTACAATAATTCCTAAACCTAATAAGGATAAACTTTATATTGATAACTGGAGACCAATTACCCTTCTGAACAACGATGCTAAACTTCTTGCTCTAGTTTTTGCAAGAAGACTAAAGAAAGGTTTGGAAGAGATAATTGAGGAAGAACAATCAGGGTTTATGAGTGGGAGACATATTAGTAATAATATTAGGTTAATCTTAGATATGATTGATTACAATCATTACATACCGAATAATTCTTTTATCTTATTCATAGACTTTTACAAAGCATTTGATACTGTAAGTCATGAGTTTATGTTTTGATGTATTGAACATTTTGATTTTGGAGAATACTTTCAAAAAGCTGTTAGAACTGTTTACAATGGATGTAATAGTTCAGTCAAATTATCAGTGGTACAAGTGGTAGATTTGAGATTAATCGAGGTATACAGCACGGTAGCCCTTTGTCTCCATTTTTGTTTTTATTAGTTACACAAATTATGGCCCTATATATAAAAAAAGCAGAGTTTGAAGGTATAAGAGTATTTGGAAGAGTATTTAAATTATCTCAATTGGCTGACGATACTACTATTTTTCTTAAAAATGATTCTGAAATATTAAAAGCGGTTAATTGTATTAAAGACTTTTCCTCAGTATCAGGTCTTAAAATGAATAATTAATAAATCAATACTGTTTCCACTTAAAACATGTAATTTAACAGAATTACATGGTATTCCTATTAAACATACAGTTACATATTTAGGTGTTATCATACATAAAGATGAGAATGAATTTAATTTTAATGAATTTAATATCTGACTTCAAAGAGATTTATCCCTGAATGGTAGGGTTTTACTATCAAAAGCAGAGGGGATATCAAGATCCGTCTATGTGTCGTTAGCTTTAGAAATGCCATCTAATGTGTACAAAGAATTAGACAAAATGTTATTTAATTTTGTATGGAGGAATAGACATCACTAGAAAATTTCATTAGAAGGAAAACAAATATTATATTCAAGTTAAATCATTTTGATATATGTATGTATTATTCCAGTGAACGTAATAATAATAATTGTACTTTATTTGTACAGCTTTTTATTATTTTGGGGAAATTTCACATACATAAGAAGAAATGGTCAGGATCCAAGCCAAATTTCATTCATTTTCTTCAAGAGACCAAGGACTACTGCACCAGTTTGGAGAACATTGTTAATAAAAAAGCAAAGAAGACTTGTAATATTTTTCACGAATATAGAGTTTTTGATGAATGAATCAATGGTTCGTACACTCTGGTGTTCTGGTTAATAAAAAAAAATAACAAAAAAATGTTTTAAAAAGAAAGAAGAAGCCAGGATCACTTTACACTACACCTTACGCAACCTCCCGCTCTCTCTCGTGAGCCAACAAGGAAGTGACTTAAACTGTAATTCGTCAACTGGCCGCTAGAGGCTGGCTGCAAAAGGGAGTCAATCCCATAAACACCCCTTGTTAAAATGCCCAACTTTACAGCAGAAAAAAACATGTTTACAGCCTGGTTCAAAAAAAATGGTTTTGGTCTATATAGCTAATTTTGCCCTTCATGACAACTGTGAGGGGGGTGAATTTTTTTATAACTCATCCGTTTAAATTATATTAAGCCTTAAAGTTCTGCATAATTAAGGGCGTGGCCACTTGAGTGACAGGGGGATTGCCGCTGCTGTCACCACTGTCGAGCTAGGTGGGCGTGGTTTCAGCAGCCGGCTCCCGCCTCTTTGTCCATTATCATCAAGCTGGTGACGGCTGGCTCCGCCTATTTTAGGCTTCAAAACGCTCGTCGGAAGTCTACGGGTTACGTCACGGACACTACGTCCATGTTTTTATACAGTCTATGCACTACACAAAAACGTCATGGGGGGGGGGGGGGGGGCGGAAAGAGAGAGGGA
>NW_015505636.1:341988-360329 GCF_001515645.1 Sinocyclocheilus grahami
AGAGAGAGAGGATGCTGAAATACTGAAGGCTGTGGCAGGATCAGTCCTACTATCAGCGTTAAAGATCCTGGAAATGTGCAGGTGAGTTCATCAATTCACATCGCAATCTTAACACATGATGCAGATCTTTAAACATCACAGATGATAACACTAGTCACTGATTTACTGCTATAGATAATAAGACAACACCCTGCCTGCGCTCCATCAACATCATCTGAGAAAAAGAAGATACCATTTCACACTCACTGTAGCCACAAATAGGCGTTTCGACATAATTTTATTGTCATTGTCATATCTATTCGTGTCAATTCAAAGCGCAACATCAATGTTGTTGTTAGCCGGCTAATGTCAGCTAGCTCTTGGCTAGCTAATGTATCGCTACAGTGAAAATTGAGGAGTTATGGTGGTGTCAGTGGTATTTGAATATAATAATGTCAGATGTGATGTTTCTGGTTTTCGATACTTGTGTTGGCAGTAGATATGATTAAATAGTGGAGATGTATTTATCGTATAGTTGTTAGACAGACTGTAAATACGCCTGTCATCTGGTGCTGTTTAACAGAGCGCATCAGCTCATTAAGCGTTTCTAATGACCATTAAGGTGAATGAAAATCAATATTTAATTCTGTATATTAAGGCTGTATATTTGAAGGTAAATATACTGTATAGTTTAGTTTAGCGTAGACTATATAGTCTGTATAGTTTAGATGTATATTTGAGCTGCATGGCAACAACAGGTATCATTTTACTTATTTTATATGTAGGGTTATTTATATACATATATCATTTTTTGCTATTTAGACATTTTTAAACATCTTTCCACCTTTCTTTCTTCATTTTGTGAACACCTTTAATTTCTCTGAATTAGGATGCTTCATTTTTTAATTATAATATATAATAAATTATAGAGGTTTCATTAGGTGTTGACAGTTTGTCACACATAAACTTTATAGACAGACCTCTTTTCAATAAAAAAAGGGAAAATAGCATGATTGTAAGTAAAACAGATTTTAAGTATTTTATTAAGAGGATACCAGGTTAAATAAATATAATTTGTCTATGATGGACTATTTGACTGTCCTTCTGTTTAGTGTTGAGATCACAGTTACCAAGTAAAGAGTCATGCTATGTCAGACAATGACCTATAACCAGAGGGCGATTATGTTCTGGCGTGTGTGAACAGGGCACATGGAGCTTCTATGGGCTGAGTTCTATTGATTATTTGGGACAGCAGTAGTCAGAGGTGAACTGAGGTTCATGCTGCTAGATTCAGATTGTGAAATCACAGGCTGATCTATCTCACTGGTTCTCAACTGGTGGGTTGACACAAAAATGGGTCACAGGTCTGTCCTGGTTGGGTCACGTATGCAAGTAATGCATTGTTAGCTCAATAAATACACTACCATTTAAAAGTCTTTTTTTTCTTTTTTTAAAGATGATTTTATTCGGCAAGGATGCTTTTAATTGATCAAAAAATATATGTAATGTTTCAAAAGATTTCTAATTTTAAATAAATGCTGTTCTGTTGAACTTTCTATTCATCAAAGAATCCTGAAAAACAATGTATCAGGGTTTCCACAAAAAATATTTAACAGCAACTTACAAAATGAATAAATAAAAAAAATAAAAAAATAAAATTCATTTGTTTTCAACATTAATAACAAGAAGAATTGTTCCTTGAGCGCCAAATTAGCATACTGTAATATAATGATTTTGGAAGGATCATGTGATGATAACAATAAATAAAACAAATAAATTGTAATATTGTTTTACAAGATTTCTGTTTTTAATATACTTTTGATTAAATAAATGTAGCCTTGTTATGAGTATAAGAAACTTTTATCTAAAATGTTAACAAATCTTTCCAACATCAAACTTCTGAATGGTAGTATAGCCTTTTAACTTTTAAAGGAAGGATAAAACAGTTTCCATATCTTTTTTGGTTAAAGTCACAGGCATGCATCCAATAAAACTCAGTATATTGGCACAAATTCATCTATCACTTGGGAGACGCAACCAACTTTGACGGATGCCACCATTGACATGTTGTGCGACATGCTTCAAAAACCATAACATGCTGTGTTAATATTTTTTGCATAATAATGTGCCTTTGCAGTTAATGGTAATATTAATAATTTCTGTATTTATGTTTGATTACATTTTTGTATGCTAAACAGTGCTGGTGCTTTGTATAATCTCGCAGGTTTATCTGTCATGGATGCAAATATGATACCAAAATTCGCCTCCAAAGACGAGGAAATTGACTTCTGGAAGGCTCTTTCACTCAAGTACAAGAAAAGGTAAGTAGCAGTACAGTGAGCAGCATTGAGCGTTACTCAGCTCTCGGTTTTGTAGTCTGACACATGATAGCATTCTTTCATGTTGTCCTCAGCCTTCACTATTCACATTGCCTTTTGGACAAACAAAACACTGCCTCTAAATGCTGGGAGTAAAACCAATGCAACCTGTTCCCTTACATTATGAGAGCCATATCGAGGAAATTGCTGTATGTTTTAAGGCAGTCACAGTAGTCTTATGCAATCCGCCACAGTGGGAAGTTCCTTCAACAGGTTTAGCTTTTTGTGATTTGATATAGGCTCCCGCTGCTAATTTTACTGTTGAAAAGCTCTCAGTGGCGTTGTAATCTTAAAATATTACACAACAAGCTTGTTGCTTGGTAGATTGCGTCCCAAAGCAGCATTTCTGGATTCCAGCATGGAGTGTTTCAGACTCCCTTTGTGTAAAGACAGACATTTACACACACACAAACACTTGGTACACCCAAGTTTGCGATTAACAGAATACTGTTTGGTTACGTCTGGTTACATAAAAAAACAAATGACTGGGATTTTTAGTTCAAATAAACCCCTCTTATGTAATCTGAATGAAAGATTTGATTTACAAATCAGCTTTGTTCCTTTTTTGATTGTGCACCAGCTCCTGAGCTAATTTTAGCTGTCAAACAAGTCCACGTTATGTATTTGTGCAGCTTGTTAATTTTTTTTTAATGGGACAATTTGTCGCCTGGTGGATGGGGTGAAAATCTCATTGACCTACTTCAGCTGAGGGAACCAAGCCGTAGAGACTTTGGTGGTGGGCTTTTTTGACTTGGCCAGTTAGTAGCCACTTAAAGGGATAGTTCACACAAAAATTATAATTCTCTCATTAATTACTCACCCTCATGTCGTTCCAAACTAGTAAGATCTTTGTTCATCTTCAGAACACAAATTAAGATATTTTTGATGAAACCCGAGAGCTTTCTGACCCTCCATAGACAGCAACACAACTACCATGTTAAAGGCCCAGAAAAGTAGTAAGGACATCATTAAAATAGTCCATGTGACATCAGTGGTTCAACCGCAATTTTATGAAGCTACGAGAATACTTTTTGTGCACAAAGAAAACAACAAGGACTTCATTCAACGATTTCTTCTCTTTCGTGTCAGTCTCTGGCACGAATTCACAAGAGTACCACTTATGTTCATCATGATTTAAGACTTGCATTTGAAGCACAGGCTCCTCTGCGTTTCACTGACATGTGATAACTCCATCTATACCCAGTTTTGACCTGCTAGTAAACAAAACACCCTAATCAGCACTTCAGAGACCATGCAAGAATGAGTCACAGATGTTGTGTGATTCTGATTCTCTCCGGAGAGTTATGTACTTTCTGCACACTTTTAGTGGTCTCCTTGTCCATAGATAAACAGGTTGTCCTGCCCTGTCTCACGGCTCACGTGGCTGTAGCATGGCTGGGCAGGGAAATATTGCCCCGATGCCATTTTTAGATCCTTCCAGACCATAATGCTGGCTGGTGATTACATAAAGAGGCCCAGGGCAGTGCTCTCTGCTGGTCACCGGTACACTGTAAACAAAACTGGTTATTTACAGCAGATGCAGTCTGCCCCATTCACACTGTGCTAGTAATGGTGTCAGCTTAGATCACATTCATTAAATAATGGTATAATCAGTGAGTTTTGTGAGGCCAGATAGCTAAAAACTTATTGATTTTATTGTTCTGTGCATATTTCCATTGTTAATATGCTACAGTGATGTCCTGATATTGCATTTGTAGCATTCCCCAGATTAAACCAGGAAAGAAATAATATTACTTAACAACAGGCCTATATTCCCTTGCATTTATGGGAAATGCCAAACTGCTGTATTTGATGACTTCTTATCAGTCTGTGTGTATGCTATGTTTTCAGAATATCCTGTACCGATAACATTCATTACATTAGACATCTTCTATCTAGGTAATGGATCTCATAGCTTTTTATTTGTGTTATTTTCAGTTGAAGAGAAAAAAGTATTTCCTGCAGTGAGGTTTTAATTGTAGCTTCTTTAAAAACAAAATATTTTTGAACGACCTCTGCGTAACCACAAGTATATTGTTTGCTAAAGCGTGTTTTAATACAACTTTCGCTGTTCAGTAGGCTATAGTTCAAGTCAAGCTCTGTTTAAGAAATAGAATATGCAAATTTTATGCACATGCCATTAGTGATAAATGGTATCATGTTTAGTTATAAGGAGGCACAGGAGGAGTTGCTGGAGTTCCAAGAGGGGAGCAGAGAGCTGGAGACAGAGCTGGAGACACAACTGGGCCAAGCAGAGCATCGCATCAGAGACCTGCAGGCAGACAACGAGAGACTGCAGCATGAGCTCGACTCGCTCAAGGTGAGAGTGTGTGAACTGAACACAGACTGGCCACGTGTAAAGAACATTAAAGCGAGGACAGGTCTAAAGAGTGTGTGTCTTTGCTTTCTCTTTCCTGTAGGAGAAGCTAGAGTATCAGTATGCTCAGAACTATAAACAGATCTCCGTGCTGGAGGACGACCTCAGCCAGACTCGAGGCATCAAGGAGCAGCTGCTTAAATATGTCAGAGAGCTAGAGCAGGCCAATGACGACCTGGAGAGAGCTAAGAGGTCAGAGGGCATCAGCTTATACTTCACCATACATTTCACTACAAATGTAACGCATCCAGAAGTCTTTCCTAAAGATGACATTAAACGGCATTCACACTGCATTTAAAATCCTAAAATAACATATTCAGGGCAGGAAATTACACTACAGGTAAGAATTTTGGGTCAGTAACATGCATTTAATTGATCAAATATATAGTAATAACAGTAACCGTTTTATATTTTAATATATTTAAAATGTAATTTATTCCTGTGATGGCAAAGCTGAATTTTCAGCAGCCTTTACTCCAGTCTTCAGTGTCACATGATCCTTGAGAAATCATTCTGATATGCTGATTTGGTGCTGCTCAACAAACGTTTCTTATTATCAATGTTGAAAACAGTAGGGCTATTTAATATTTTTGGGATTCTTTGATGAATAGAAGGAAAAGGAAGAGGGATTTATTTGAAATAGAAATTAATTTGAAATAATGATTAATTGAATGCATCCTTGCTGAATAGAAGTATTAACTAACTAAAAGAATCTTACTGACCCTAAAAATTTGCAATGCCTTTGTTTCATGAAATGCCATGAAAATAGTTTCATGGAAAGTGAAACTTAATACATTCTAATAAAAGTTAATAAAAACAAACATTTTTTTAATGAAATGTGCACAATGACACATTAAGAAATGAAAATGAGGTCTGTTTTGATAACAGGTTGTCTTTAAAGAATTCCGCCCTAGTAGGTTGTATGCCTTTCCACTATTCTGCTATAATTTTAGTTTTATTCTGCTATTAATTGGATTGATACCGCAGGGCCACAATTACATCTCTGGAGGACTTTGAGCAGAGGCTGAACCAGGCCATCGAGAGGAACGCCTTTCTGGAGAGTGAACTGGATGAGAAGGAGTCTCTGCTGGTGTCTGTGCAGAGACTAAAAGATGAAGCCAGAGGTATTTACTGGCTCTCCTCTCTGAAATCTTGTAATTACAGCTAGTTCCTCATTCCAGGCTGCTCAAGTGATGTTTACAGATCCTGTTCTGTCAATAAAAAACTTTTCCTGCCTGCTTGTGGAATGAAGTCATGTTACAAACTCAGATCAACATTATGGTCTGCAAGTGAAAGTTACGGACCGATATCTTGTACTCTAACGTAATATGTGGATTTGTAGATTTGCGGCAAGAGCTTGTGGTGCGAGAGAGCCGGCCAGAGGTGACGCGAATGTCGGCCCCCAGCTCTCCGACTCCAGAAAATGACAAAACAGACTCAGCAGTCCAGGCCTCCCTGTCTCTGCCGGCTACACCGCTCGGCAAGAACCTGGACAATGCTTTCACTAGCCAGACAGGTAGATGGCTAAATTTCACTCTGAGATGTTTACAATGTCACACGTGTTTGCATGACTCACTTGGTTCTTGTCTTTTGCAGCTCTGGCCAACAGCTCCACTAATGCAGCCCTCACTCCGTCTGCGAGAATATCAGCGCTCAATATTGTTGGCGATTTATTGCGCAAAGTTGGGGTGTGTAAACACTGGAGTTTGAACTTTTGATAGCTATTCAGACAAATAATTGTTCCCAGTTTTAGTCATGGATCACCGTTTGCATAAATGAATTTGGTGTCTAATCCAAGTGTTTGTTCTGTTTCGTAGGCTTTAGAATCCAAGCTCGCAGCCTGTCGAAATTTTGCCAAGGACCAGGCAGCCAGGAAGAACTATGTCACAAACGTCAACGGAAATCTGATTAACGGAGACATTTCAAATTACTCTCACTCTCTCCACACATCCTACTTCGACAAAGCGTGAGTCAGCCATTTTGTTCTGCCACAGTTCAGAAAACCCAATCAATAAACAACTTAATTTTCTTGTGTGATATTTAAAGTGAGGACAGAAATGAAAGGCAGTTTGAAGGAAAGTGTGATTGACTGTAATAATGAGTCTAATGATACAGGAGATAACATTCTCTCAGACCTCTGTGTGTTTCTCTCCTCAGCAGAAGAGAGAGGGTCATTTTCCCTGCGTTGCTTCTGGGTAAATGATCCGACTAGCAGTTTTATGTGGGGGTCCATGCATGCTTGTTAACAACCCCCTACATATGACTTAGAGTACTATAATCCACTAGGTTAAGATCATATCATCTCCACTAACATCTTGGTGGTGGCTCAAATTGTGTGTGAAGGTGCACTCCATAGGTTTGCTCAAATGTGGTTTATTTAACTAAATGTGAGAGACCTGGGCCAGTGTTTGACTCTTAGCTGAAGATTCAAAACATGAAATGTTGTCTAAAAAGGAGTTGTCTATGGAGTTCACCCTAAGTGCTAAACTAAGAGTTTCTCTCCTAATCTGTCTGTCGGTATGAACTGAATTACAGAATTAGACAGATCACGTTCATTTTTCTTATTAAAGTCAACATGAAGCAAGATTTGCAACTCGGTTTACTCCATGATATGACCTATTTCTGCAACAAGATATATTCAATGAGAAAAAATATATTGGGTTACCTCATTGATTCATGGGAATAAGAGAAAAGTTGACATTGCTTACACTACCATTCACAAGTTTGGGGTCATTAAGATTTTTTAATGTTTTTGAAACACCAAGGCTGCATTTATTTGATCAAAAATATAGTAAAAACTGTATTGTGAATATACACTTAAAATAATTGCTTTCTATTTGAATATTTAAAAAAATATATAATTAATTCCTGTAAGGGCAAAGCTGAATTTTCAGTAGCCATTTCTCCTGTTTTCACTGTCAAATATTCTTCACAAATGATTCGAACATGCTGATTTAAGGCTGAAGAAACATTTCTTATTAACAATGTTGAAAACAGTTGTGCTGGTTAATATTTTCATGGAAACTGTAATACATTTTTTTCAGCATCATTCGATGAATAGAAAGTAAAAAAAACAGCATTTATTTGAAATAGAAATCTTGTGTGACATTATTAAATCATTATATCACTTTTGCTCAATTTAATGGATCCTTGCTACATAAACGTTTTATTTTCTTGAAAAAAATATTTTTTTTTGAATGGTAGTGTAGAACAGAACAGACCAGAAGAGCTGCAGTAGCTAAACCTGATAATTGTTAGAGGGGTCAAAAAATTTGAAATCAGCTGAAAAGGAAAGTTGTAAAACGTAATGAAATATTGATTGTTTTTTTTGTTTTTTTTAAAAATATGAATCAAATGAGTTATGCATAATAACACCAGGAACCCATATTATGAAAATAAACAATACATTTTAATTTCATGTTGACTTTAAGCATGTTCTTAAAAATAAGAAGCTTTATTGCCATTTAATACATTTGAGAAGACAAATAAAGAGTCATCTCAAGAATATGTGAGGAGGGCAGGATTTCTTGAGGATCCGCAGTGTTACGCAGCTCACTGCAGTGCTGAATCAGTGTGTCCTGTAGCTTGAGTATCAGTAGATGGTAAAGGGCACGGAGAGGACGCCCAGGGCTTGGGTTTCTGCTGTATAAGACCTATCAGATCTATAGATGAGCTATCAAAGAAGGGCCTTTGCAGTCTCCAGTACACTTTAGTGATTTGATTTTGTAATGGTGCAGTACACATATTATATTTGTGTGTTTCAAGGTAACAAGAACAGACACAGCGAAGCGTAGCTGATGGACGTCATCGAAATACCTTTGTACTGATGGACAGTAGAGTGTTTGTGTCTGGTATCTCCCCGGGGGCTATATTGAGTGGTCTGGGCTGAGAAAATCTACAGTTTCAGAGCTTCTGAGTTTGTTCTGCTTGCTTATCTACACCAATTCACTCTGAGCTACTCGCGTGTGAGCTTTTCTACGCATATTAACTGTGCATTTGGTTTCGGGAAAAGCCTGTTTTGGTGTCATCTAGCTATTTTGTGCCAAATCCCGTCTAGTTTATTCAGTTGGTGTGGACTGAAATAAATGCTAGTGACAATTCTAACAGTAGTATGAATGGTCTGATGGCTTGCATTGTACAGGGTTTTAACCACAGTCTCATGTTTCTCTGAGCACAGCAGGACAGTGAATGGTTTGGACCCTGGCACCGTGACGAACATCACAGCTCCGCCACGCTCCAACTCTCCATCCAGCCTGGTGCTCAGCGTGTGACCCTCAAACACACACAAACTCCATTACAACCACTATACAGCAATATAACAATTCACTACTGAGATTACAGTGGGTTACAATGTGGTTAGTAATGGTAGCCCAACTGTAGCAGCATCTCATACTAGTCTCTACGTTGCAATATCCTACATTTTACTGCTGAAGTACTTGTTAATAGTTCTTAAAAATGTATAAACCGATCTAATATATTTATGGTTACTGCTAATTTAGGTATAAGCATATATGTACACATTTAATTTGTTGTCTCTGTTCTTTGCAAATGTGATGTCTTTTACCACAGTCCAAAAATATATTTATCGCTTTAGTGTTGGATGGCAATGTATGTGAAAGCTGAAAACAAAGGGAATTTACGTTATTAATATACAGTATGTTGTGCAACACATGCAGTGTTTGTGTATAAGAAGGTAGACCTGATATATATATATATATATATATATGATATACTGTATATTGAAGGAGAAAAGAAGATGAAGGGTGGAGATTTGACTATCTAGACTTACATGTGCTGGTTTCCATTTGTATCCCTATTTTTTTGTATTGGTTCACAAGGTCATTTTATTTCGGTAGGATCTATAGTAAGTGCTAACTTGTTAATAGTTCTTAAAAATGTATAAACCCATCTAATATATTTATGGTTACTGCTAATTTAGGTATAAGCATATATGTACACATTTAATTTGTTGTCTCTGTTCTTTGCAAATGTGATGTCTTTTACCAGTCCAAAAATATATTTATCGCTTTAGTGTTGGATGGCAATGTATGTGAAAGCTGAAAACAAAGGGAATTTACGTTATTAATATACAGTATGTTGTGCAACACATGCAGTGTTTGTGTATAAGAAGGTAGACCTGATATATATATATATATATATATATGATATACTGTATATTGAAGGAGAAAAGAAGATGAAGGGTGGAGATTTGACTATCTAGACTTACATGTGCTGGTTTCCATTTGTATCCCTATTTTTTTGTATTGGTTCACAAGGTCATTTTATTTCGGTAGGATCTATAGTAAGTGCTAATGTGTGCCTCAGATGGGTAAACTTCCCCTATTTTTGTCCCCTGAAATGTGGCCTGGTGTAAGTGTGAAACGTCTTTGGAGTTGCACACAAAAGGTTTGTTTTGGCTCCAGCAGGTTTGCATTTTAAACACTGGTTCGTTATATTGACAATCGACTGTTCTAGTAATACGGTGTGACGCATTTGCTTCTGAGTCTCAGGTTGGTTTCGCAGCCTCATAGTAATTGTTGGAATATCCATACCTTATTTTTCTCCTTGATGTGAATCACAAATCTTATTCATTTTGTTAATGCAATGTGTTCCAAAAGCACTTTTTGTTACTTTCGCGTGCTCAAATAAATGGTAGTGTTCTCACGAGTCTGTTTTATTGTATCAAACACAAAAATGTTAACTCTATGGCGTTACCACTAACAAATCTTACAATTAGAAGGACTTCAGAAAAAGGCTTTTATGACACTGCCAGCCAGTGTAATTTTAGTATTCATTAATATTTCAAAATATTTTTTATAGATTCAGTTTTCTTTTTAATTTTAATAATTAGTAAATTTAGTAATTCAATAAATAAATAAAATATTGCGATCAACTGAGAAAGTCAGTCGCAAAAGAGCGACCAGTGGGAAGAATGAGTCTGGAGCCGTCATTTTAGTAGTTTTTAAGTTGTAGTATTTTTATGTGCTTTTTTAAAAAAAAAAATCTTGATTTTATTAGCTTCTCTCTTATTAAAAAAAAAAAACTTTTATTTGGCTTTAATTCATTTAAAAGCAATTTAATTTCTGTTTTAGTAATTTTAGTACTTAAACTTTCAACATTTCTAATTTACATTTAAGTGTATACATTATTTTTATTTCAGCTTTATTAAAATGAACAAAACCTATTTTTAGTAGGTTTAATTAACAATAACAACACTGATGCCAACTGTAGTGTAAGGCTTTATTGCCAACTGCACAGTGTAACAAATTTTTATTCATACTTTCATAAATGTATTAATACATTGTTTTAATAGTACATAAAATATTTTTAATATTAATGTAATTGTCTTTTAACTGGTGAAGATCATTTGTAATATTTATAGATTGTTTGGATTATACATAAAATATGTATTTTATATATATATATATATATATATATATATATATGTGTGTGTGTGTGTGTGTGTGTGTGTGTTAATTAAATAAAATCCAAGTAGCTTTTTGTCAGTGGCAGGAATGAGGCACATACATATTTGTTTGGCCCATTAATATTTACCATTCTAATCCTCTTGCAAATCCAGCTGTTACAGCTAAATATGATCAAAACAATCAATTCAAATCATTACTTACTACATCACTCATGACTTTCCGTGCAACTTCTGTCCCATTACAGCAATATCAGAACAATCAAGGAAAAAGTTTTATAACACTCCACAAATCCTTATTGGCAAAAAAATGTCCCATGTTTTCTTCAGTGTTGGTTTCCTGCGGGTTTCCATTCAGTCATCTCACCTGTCCCCTGCACTCTTCTTCTCTACAAGTTCATCCATTTGTTTTCTCCTTCTTTCCAGCACCTCCAGCCGTTTGGCCTCATTGCGGGATCGTTCCTGCTCCCTGAGATCTGTCAGGTCCTCCATGAACAAATGCCTTCATGCATAAGGCAGAATAATGATATGAATGATCAGACCTCACAGCAAAGAATGCTTGTAGGCAGCACTATAATGACAATCATTCCAAAAGTAGTGTATGCATTTATTCAGCAACTAATTCAGAATAATTGCAATTCGGCATACACTGTCTAGTCCAGTATTTCAGACTCATATCCGCATCTGTTTTGTAAGGACTCGTGTTCACACGGCCAAACTGCACAATATTGCGTGTACAGCACACCATCTGTATAGTTTTAGTCTAAACACGTTGTGTCAGTGCCAAGGGGGTGTGTTATCTCACCTATTCAGAAATGCTGTGGCCAAACCTACGAGCAGTGTCCCAAAAAGAATGGGTTTTGTAAGGCGCTTTCCAGTGGACGGTTTGGACGGTTTCATGCTGAAATATATAGTCTTCGTGTAAGCAGGCAAAACAGCAAAAGTCTCAGTGAAACAGTAGTTCTGACCTCCACACGGATGAATATATACTACTGCACATATATGAGTAACCCCAAACATTACTTCCGGCTCGTGCGTCATAAAATAAATTACTCCATTTATTTGTGATATTGTCTTACGAAGCAGGAGGGATGTTCTGAATATATTTTAAAATGTTATGTTATTAAATTTTACTTATATGCACATTTATAAGAGAAGAACTTAAAATCAAAGGAACTACAAATGAAGGGGAGGTATTTACTGACGGACCAGCCGCGCAGAGTAACTTCAGTGATGCGAACACACTCATTGATCAAATCATGACATTCTGGGTTAAATGGATCTGTATTTACAATCCGTAGACAGACAGTTTCTGTAGATATGAAACTGAAAGTTTCAAGTTCATAGCAGAAGCACGAATGAATTTCATCAGCGTTATTCTGCACAAGTGAGTCACTTTTGCCTCATTTCTTGTCTTTATTGCTGTTATTATTGTCATCTGTTAGTATTGTGAAACTTATTAGATCAGTGTCACAAACTTTTTGTTTTATACGGTGTAATAAAACAACGAATTTTCTTGTAATATAGTATTGTAATATGGTATTTTTGTAACACAGTATCTATCTATACGGCGTGATAAAACTGCTTTTTCTATATGTTGGTCTGTTTGTCTGTCTATCAGTATTACAAACTGATGGTCCATTGTTGTCATCTATCAGTATTGTGAAACAGATTAGATTAGTATCACAAACTTTTTGTTTTATATGGTGTAATAAAACATAATTATTACAAATTTTCTTGTAATATAGTATTGTAATATGGTATTTTTGTAATACAGTATCTATCTACCTATCTATACGGTGTGATAAAACTGCTTTTTCTATATGTTGGTCTGTCTGAATGTCTGTCTATCAGTATTTCAAACTGACGGTCTGTCTGCCTATCTTTAGGTGTTAAACCCATGTTACCCATGATTCATCTGTGATGGCAGGAAAGAGTCGTTTCTCAGCGTCTGACCGGTTAGAGTACTTGCAGGGTCTGGTCACAGAGTTTCAGGACACTGACAGTGAGGGTATGTCACTGTTTGCAGATGCACTACATCTTTATATATTTGTGCTTGAAGCAGTTTGCACATGCTATATTCCTATACTTGACAGACTGTAATCAGTACATACAGTAACTGTTTACAGCCGTCTTTATAATAAAGGTATTAGGTTGTCTGAAAACTGTCTCATCATTTGTCTTTTCACTTCTTGGCAGAGGCTAAAGAGCAAGTGCTGGCAAACCTGGCCAACTTTGCCTATGATCCATCCAACATGGAAGCACTGCGATTGCTCCAGATCACTGAGCTCTTCCTGGACATGCTGACAGAAGAGAATGAGAACTTTGTGGAGTTTGGAATTGGTTAGTATAGCTGTTATAACTGCTGTTATAATCTATTCACATGAACCAACAAACTGTTTGAAACCCTACAGGTGGTTTGTGTAACCTCAGCATGGAGCGGGAGTCCCGTGATCAGATCCTGCAAAGTGGTGGAGTCCCATTAGTGATATCCTGCCTGTCGAGTAACAGAGATGAGACGGTTCTCTCTGCCATCACTACATTAATGAACCTGACCACAGCAGCCTCGCGCGCTGAGACCACAGACGGTGCTGTGGTGCAGTGCATGCTGCGCTTCTCCCTCACACAGAACCCGCGCCTCAGGAACCTGGCGTCGGTCTTCCTGCAGGACTACTGCACACACCAACAAGTGGACAGAGCTCGAGAGGAAATGCAGGGACAAAGCCAATCAGCGGTGGGGATTCCACTGCCAAAGGACTGAACACTTGATTTTGATCTTGTAGTTGTTCCTGGACAGTTTGTAAATGCTGAAATTGTCATTTAAGATTATTTTGAAAAATAAAAGCTTATTTTCTTAATAAATATGGTCCGGCTTCAAATATGAAAGTACACATATGTATGTACATCTATGTACATGTATATATTTATATAGGCAAATTCATTATATATATATATATATATATATATATATAAATTCACAGGAATAAATTAAATTTTTACAAATTTTATGTAAAAAATGTATTTTAATAAATAATATATACAGTGCATTATAACTAATTCACAGGAATAAATTACATTTTATTAAAATATTTAATATATATACAGGTGCATCTCAAAAAATATTTTTTGCAACATTTCAAAAAGTGAAACTTCATATATTCTAGATTCATTACATGTAAAGAAAAACATTTCAAAAAGTTTTTTTTTGTTTTAATTTTGATGATTAGAGTTTACAGCTCATGAAAGTCAAAAATCCAGTATCTCAAAATATTCGAATATTTCCTAAGTTCAATCAATCAAAAAAAAAAAGCCAATGCAATGGATTTGCAAAACAGAAAAGCTCAAGTTCTTTTAAAGTATATTCATTTATGCACTCAATACTTGGTCGGGGCTTCTTTAGCATAAATGACAGCATCAGTGAGGAGTGGCATGGAAGCGATTAGCCCGTGGACTGCTGAGGCACTATTGAGCCTTCAGCTCGTCTGTATTGTTGGATCCACTGTTTCTCATCTTTCTCTTGAAAATATCCCATAGATTCTACATGGGGTTCAGGTCAGGCATGTTGGCTGGCCAATCAAGCACAGTAATATCATGGTTAGCAAACCACTTGGAAGTGGTTTTGACACTGGGCAGGTGCTGAAGTCCTGCTGGAAAAGAAATCAGCATCTCCATAAAGCTTGTCAGCAGATGGAAGCATAAAGTGCTCCAAAATCTCTTGGTAGACGGCTGCATTGACTTTGAACTTGATAAAACACAATGGACCAACACCAGAAGACGTCACGGCACCCCAAATCATCATTGACTTCGGAAACTTCACACTGGACTTCAAGCAGTTTGGATTATGTGCCTCTCCAGTCTTCCTCCAGACTTCTACCTTGATTTGCAAATGAAATGCCAAATTTACTTTTATCTGAAAGAGGACTTTGGACCACTGAGCAACAGTCCAGTTCTTTTTCTCCTTAGCCCAGGTAAGATGCTTCTGACATTGTTTCTGTTTCAGAAGTAGCTTGGTAGCCCTTTTCCGTACACATTAGGCTTTCATCCGATGTTGAGTGTTTTAAATTTTCGCTGAAAACATATATTCTCTCTGGCTTTTGGATCAATGTAATTTTATTAATCAGGGTGTTCTCTTTCTATCTCTTTTATTGTATTGTATTTTTTTGTGTGTATTTGATCATTTTACGTTTTTAGATTGTACAGCACTTTGGTCAGCTGCTGCTGTTTTAAATGTGCTTTAGAAATAAAAATGCCTTGCCTTGCCTGTGAACAGCCACTCCTTTCGGCAATGACCTTCTGTGATTTACCCTCTTTGTGGAGGGTGTCAATGATCGTCTTCTGGAACATTGCCAAGTCAGCAGTCTTCCCCATTATTGTGGTTTCAAAGAACAAGAGATACCTGGAATTTACACTGTAGGGATGATAATTTAATGGAACTCAAATGTAAATATTCTATTTTTGACTTTCATGAGCTGTAAGCTCTAATCATCCAAATTAAAACAAGATTTCTTCCTTCCAGTCAACTCTGCATTTAATATACTTTGATACAGCACTCTGTGAACTTTGGTTATTTCCCTAGGCGTTTCTGTTAGTAATACAGAAATTGATGATTTTTGCTTATCAGATCATAAGATTATTAACACTGTGCTTAATACTTCAAAGGTGCATGTCAAGACCTGCAGTCATCGAATACGGTCTGTAAATTCTGCTACATATAAACAGTTTGAAGATGCTTTTATTAGGGATGCTTGCCCTTTTGTGTCTTCTTTTGCAGAGCTGTCTGTTGAAGAGCAACTTTCTTGTTTTAATACTCTGTGTGGCAATGTTTTGGACTCTGTTGCTCCATTTAAAATGAAGAAACCTAAATTACAGTTGCAACCTTGGCTTAACAAAGATACTTGCGCCGCTAGACAGGAATGGAGGAAAGCTGAAAGAAAGTGAAAGAAGGATATGCTCCAAGTTTCCTATGAAATCATGAGAGATTGTATGATGAGCTACCAGCACTCAGTTAAGGCTGTGAGGGAAACCTATTTTTCTAACTTGATAGCAAAGCATGCACATAGTCCAAAGACTATTTTCAATAGAATACATAATGTTTTAAACCCTACCATGCTTTTATATCCTGAGGCTTCACCTACAATCTGTGATAATTTTTTGAAGTTCTTTGTTGACAAAATTAACTCATATCTCATATTACCATAGTTTATGTCAATCCACCTGTTGTTGACCCATGCTCAGCCTGCTTAACTGAATTTGAGCCTATTTCTTCTTCCTTTCTTGTGGATGTTTTCCATAAAATTAAGCTTTCCTCATGCTCCTTGGATGTAGTTCCTCTGCGTCTTTTTATGGAAGTTCTGGGTGTCATTGAACCTTTTGTTATAACAATAATAAATAGTAGCCTATCTCTCAAGGCACTGTTCCACCATTTCTGAAACATGCAGTAGTGAATCCACTTCGAAAAAAGGTCTGTTCAGATCCTTATGTTTTAGATAATTACCGGCCCATCTCAAAATTAAATTATTATTGAAAGTGATGGAAAAGGCTGTCTTCCATCAATTGACTGTATTTTTAAGTGAGAATAATTTGTTAGATAAGTTTCAGTCAGGTTTTAGACAACATCATAGTTCAGAGTCAGCTTTGCTGAAGGTGCTGAATGATCTTTTGTTAGCTGTGGACTCAGGAAATTATGCCATTCTAGTACTCTTGGACCTCAGTGCTGCTTTTGACACAATTGACCATGCCATTTTACTTGAAAGGTTGAGCGGTTGTGTAGGAATTCAAGGTACTGCATTGAAATTGTTTAAATCATTGTGATAGAACATTTTCGGTGGAGGTTGGGAATTTTTCTTCCACTTCTGTACCATTAACTTGCGGTGTGCCTCAGTTTTGTAAAAATTTAATTTATTCCTGTGAATATTCAGCATCCATTACTCCAGTCTTCATTGTCACATAATCCTTCAGAAATCATTACTGTAATATGCTGGTTTGGTGCTCAAGAAACAGTTCTAATTATAGATGTTGAAAACAGCTGCTTAATTTTTTTATTTTTTTTGAAAAGGATACATTTTTTCAGAATTCTTTGATAAATAAAAACTTCAAAAAGAACAGCATTTATTTAAAAAGAAATCTTCTGTAACATTATAAATGTCTTTCCTGTCAATTTTGATCAATTTAATGCTTCCTCTCTGAATAAATGTATTAATTTCTTTCAAAATTTTTTTTTTTTTTACTAACCTCAAGGCTAGAGTATTTTTATAGTAATTGCATTCAAAATAGCTTTCTTCTGAATCCAAGCAATTATGAAAAGAAGAAACAGATGCTGGTATTGTTATTCTACTAATGGACACATGGGGGAGACTTTTAACATATTTTAGGTTCTTTTTTAAGACTTTCGCTGCCAGATTCCAAATTAGGTGATCCATTTACTGGAAGCAATGATACCATAAATCATTGTTAATTTCATTAAATATATTACACAGGCAAAAAGGTCTGTTCAGATCCTTATGTTTTAGATAATTACCGGTCCATCTCAAAATTAAATTATTATTGAAAGTGATGGAAAAGGCTGTCTTCCATCAATTGACTGTATTTTTAAGTGAGAATAATTTGTTAGATAAGTTTCAGTCAGGTTTTAGACAACATCATAGTTCAGAGTCAGCTTTGCTGAAGGTGCTGAATGATCTTTTGTTAGCTGTGGACTCAGGAAATTATGCCATTCTAGTACTCTTGGACCTCAGTGCTGCTTTTGACACCGGTACACATTAGGCTTTCATCCGATGTTGAGTGTTTTAAATTTTCGCTGAAAACATATATTCTCTCTGGCTTTTGGATCAATGTAATTTTATTAATCAGGGTGTTCTCTTTCTATCTCTTTTATTGTATTGTATTTTTTTGTGTGTATTTGATCGTTTTACGTTTTTAGATTGTACAGTACTTTGGTCAGCTGCTGCTGTTTTAAATGTGCTTTAGAAATAAAAATGCCTTGCCTTGCCTGTGAACAGCCACTCCTTTCGGTAATGACCTTCTGTGACTTACCCTCTTTGTGGAGGGTGTCAATGATTGTCTTTTGAACCATTGCCAAGTCAGCAGTCTTCCCCATTACTGTGGTTTCAAAGAACAAGAGATACTCAGAATTTATACTGTAGGGATTGTCATTTAATGAAACTCAAATGTAAATATTCTAATA